>NW_007246024.1:72561-102055 GCF_000164805.1 Carlito syrichta
TGGCCGTCCCCGGCCACCGCAGCCTCAACCTGCTGGGCTCCGGCAATTTTTCCGCCTCAGCCTCCCAAGTAGCCGGAATTACAGGCACGCGCTACCATGCCGGGCTAATTTTTTATTTATTATAGAGATGAGGTCTCGCTGCCCAGGCGAGTCTCGAACCCGCGCGCTCAGGCAATCCACAATCCCAAAGGTGCGGAATTACAGGCTGAGCCACCGAGCCCGGCTCCTATGTAGTACTCTTAACCCGAAACATCTTTCTTCCTACATTTCTCTGCTAAATTCATACTTAATCTTTCAAAATTCAGATCAACTCATTGTTTTTCAGAAGTGTTTCCCTGACCTATTTTCTGTCAGTATCAATTATGGAGTGTGAATGTCTTTGTCACAATCTTGCATATATATTGCCTTCTATTTATACTCATGTTTACTCTTACATTTAAGAAATATCCTTTTTATCTATATTATATGTTCCAGTAAACTATAACATATATTTAGCTTCCTTAAATATTGGACTCTAGGGAGTTCTTTCTTTTTAAAGAAACATTTTATTTTCAGAAAGCCAAGTTAGATTTGCTTATTTTGAACAATTTAGAAAATACAGAAAATTACAAAACAACATCAAAGTCACCTGTAAATACAGCACTTGAGCACTATTGCCATTTTGATTGAATCTTTTCACAATAATGGGAGCATATAAAATAAAAGTGTAATAATGATTTGTGATTAGACCTATATACTAATTAATTTATTAAATTGTAAATGTCTTGATGTAAATTAAGCTCTTAGTTTAGGTTAATTATTAAAAAACAGCCATTATTTTTTGAATTTAATAGTTCACACGTAAAGCCAGGCTCGGTGGCTCAGCCTGTAATCCCAGCACTTTGGGAGGGCGAGGTGAGTGGATTGCCTGAGCCCGCAGGTTCGAGACCCGCCTGGGCCAGTTGGCCAGCCCTCATCTCTACAATAAATCAAAAAAGCAACCGGGCGTGGTAGCGCCTGCCTGTAATTCCGGCTACTCGGAAGGCTGAGGCGGAAGGATCGCCGGAGCCCGGCAGGTCGAGGCTGCGGTGGCCGGGAGCGGCCCCTGCACTCCAGCCTGGGCGACAAAGCGAGACTTCAATTAAAAAAAAAAAAGTTCACATGTAGCAATTAATTACAGTGCAAATTTTGGCAATGTTATTCACCCTATCAGCCTAGCACATTTAGATTTCTTGTTTAGTTTCAATTAAGGTAACCAACATTTACAAGTAAATGAGCCAAAAGAGATAACTTGTTATCTTAGTAGATTGAATGAAGTTTTACCTAAGTTTTCTGCATAGCTAATTTTTAGTTAACTCAGTTTTCAATACCCTTTTGTTTTTGTAGTATATAAAAACTCTGATTTTATTAAAATATCTTTAATCTTGTACTTTAGAACCATTGGAAAGCTGGGCTCGGTGGCTCAGCCTGTAATCCCGCGCCTTTGGGAGGCTGAGGTGAGTGGATTGCCTGAGCCCGCAGGTTCGAGACCCGCCTGGGAGGCAAGACCTCATCTCTACAATAAACCAAAAAATCAGCCGGGCGTGGTAGCGCATGCCTGTAGTTCCGGCTACTCGGAAGGCTGAGGCGGAAGGATGGCCGGAGCCCAGCAGGCGAGGCTGCGATGGCCGGGAGCGGCCACTGCACTCCGGTCTGGGCGACAGAGTGAGACTCCAACTCAAAAAAAAAAAAAAAGTACAAATTTTATTTAAAGATGACTTTGCGGAAACAATATAAGATGAAGATTTTTTTCATTTATTTTCCTTGTTTAAAAAATTATCAAGATTTCCCAGATTAGATGAGCTATAAGTAGAGGGAGGATGAAATTGATTTTCTTTTTTTGCTTATTACAGGAATGAGTCAGGATTTAATTCATCCTAAACAAGAATGTTAGAAAGATGCTGATATGGGATACGATTCTGGTTCTCAAATTAATTATCTTGGATCTTGGAAGTACTTCAAGAATTGAGCTGGCCAGTTGTGTCATTTTCTGCCTAGTGATAGATATTTTAATTGCTATATTTCATTAAGAGAGGTACAATAAAGTATATTTTTAAAAAATAAAATATGTTTTTACAAGCTGCACATTGTCATTCAAATCACTACCACTGACCTCTTATACTGACCACACAGTTTAACCATGTATACATAGCAGAGCCCAAGTTGAAGGATGGTATTTTTGAGAATTCAAGCTTTATTGAAATAGGCTTTTAGCAGAACTTACCTGTGCAGGCGAGATTTCTCTTACAGAAAGATTCTACTCTATAAACTACTTGGATATCTAATTTAAACTTTGCCTATTATTTCCTCTTTTCAGTTCTGGGGTTGAATCTATTATATAGATTTTAAGTAAGAAAAACTCAAATGATAATCAATCCTTTCTCTGGGATTGACTATATTTGATAGTAATGATGCCTTTATTGAGCAGAAAATATCATTATTTGTACTTTAGTCTATTGAGTCCTTTCCTCCCATTGTTACTGCATTTAGAAAGACAGCTTTCAACTGGCACCGCTGTTCCAAAATCAACCAATCCACTGACTTAATTGTAAACTATTGAGAAGAAATTTTTCATGATTAAAATGATAGGTAACTGTGGGCCGAACATATGAGAATGTGAAAGTCATGACCTCAAATATGCAGTCTAAATAACTTTTTGTTAATTTGCAGAATCAAGAGGAAGCATTTCACCCTTTTATAATGTTTCTAGGGTTATGATCTCAAAAATCTTTTAGCTTTAAGCATTTGGCTCTGTATAAATGATGGTTTACAAGGCTTATGGGACAAATCCTAAGCCATAGAGTAGGGACAATTAAAGTGACCTTGAAAAAAATGCAGAATCTTCTCTCTTCTTGTCTTTGCTAAGCTGGAAGAATCTCTCTTTTAGCTTTTAAGATTTTTATATTAAGCCAACAATGAATAATACTCACTGCTTCAGGGAACTTGTCCAAACGCCTAGCTAAATCAAACTTCCCTTGAGTTGACGGAAGCTATTATGACAAAATCATTTCTTGAATTATCTTAAATACGTGTAGATTTTTTGAAGGAACCATAAAGGCTAGTGAGCTCATAAAGATAAGTAGAGCTGCAATTACTGGCAAAGGCAACTGTACTCATTCTCAAGTGTCCAGGCAACATTCACTTTCATTAGAGTAATTCAACAAGAATTTTTATTTTTTTGTTCTTCAAATTGTCCTTACAGTTATACATATATAATTTTATAGTAGATGACTTTTGTAGCAGATGAACCAACAAGATGTAGATAGGTAAGTAGGCAGGTAGATGATAAATATAGATGATAGACAGACAGATAGATAGAGATATATAGATAGAGGAAACCTTGTTAGGTATAGTCCAAAATATTGTCACTAAAAGTCTTGGGAGCCACAAAGACAGAACCATGACAATGTCTACAATTCCAGCTATCATCCAACTACAGTTTTTTCTATTGGCTCGATACCATTTAGTATCACTTTTCTGAAAGTGTATTGTTATATTCTCAGAATTTTTGAATTTGAAATCTAGATTTACTTTAACATCAAAAGATCAGTGAATATTGTAATGACATCTCAAGTTTCATTTGGTTATTTCCTTTTTAATTTTCAAATATTCAAACATATAGACACACACACACATATACACACACACACACAATTACACGTTTGTCTTTTGCCCTATCTATTGTTTCATATGTATTCATCCATGTGGTGTTTTAAAAGCTCTTCTATTCATTGACTTGTGTTTTAATTAATTTTTTGAAGAGTCAGCATATATAATGCTTATTTGTAGTAATTGCAATCCTTAAAGTTATTTACACAAGTATGAAATTTGATTAATTTGTGAAAGCCTTTTTTTTTTACAAGCAAAATACATTGATACACATGGCATTTTCCTCTTATTGCCTCAAGAATATGTTGACTGGGAAACTGGGAAAATCTTGACCAATGTAGACTTTTGACATTAATTTTAAACAATTGTTCCAGGAATTTCAATTGCTAGTTTCATCATATCAATTGGAAATTATGTTAATGCCATTCTTTAGTGCCCTCTGTACATGACCACCTCAACACAGCACCATACTGGCACCACATTTGATGTCTGCTGTTCCTGCTGGCCAACAGTCAATTAAGTAATTCATTTGTTTCATGGGTATGATTTTCCCATACACTAATTTTCTTTCAGAATTTTTTTTTTTTTTTTTAAGTTGGAGTCTCACTCTGTCACCCAGACTGGAGTGCAGTGGCCGCTCCCGGCCACCGCAGCCTTGACCTGCTGGGCTCCGGCGATCCTTCCGCCTCAGCCTTCCAATTAGCCGGAATTACAGGCATGCGCTACCACACCCGGCTGATTTTTTGATTTATTGTAGAGATGAGGTCTCGCTGCCCAGGTGGGTCTCGAACCCGCGGGCTCAGGCAATCCACTCACCTCAGCCTCTCAAAGGCATGGGATTACAGGCTGATCCACCGAGCCCGACTTATTGCAACTCTTTTTAGAAAGGATTTGAAGTACCAACAAGTTAGATACATTCACATACATGCATACACATATATGCATACAGACTTACATAACTTACATATAAAAATAGCAATAGAAAAATAAAGATCATAAAAAAGGTAAATTTTCTTAAAGGGTAAAATAATTGAATATTGAATGATCTGATTTTTCCTGCAAAAAGGCACGTTGAATCAGATCATACAATTTTTTGTTATAATGATCAGAAAATAAATCAGAGAAAAGGTGTTTGCATGGAGTTAAATTTTAAAACAATTATTCTTTAGGTACATCTCAGGGAATGTTTAGCAACAAGTTGGATAATATCATCACGGTAGAGTTAACATATGGAAGTGACTATTTTGTTGGGCAATCCTTGGTAATGCAGACCAGTGGAAATCTGATAATGCATTTCTAAACCTCCCTTTAAACATTTCCCACCACCAATTGTATAAATATTAACCATGGATCTTTGATTTGTTTGTACTAAGCTCTGTAAAACAAGTCAATGTGTTGACTTTTTCAGTGCTACTAGTTTACATACAACAAAAATGCTGAGCTTTTAATTATGTAGTTAATAAATAAATGTTATTGACAAATTAAAGGGAAGCCCACTTTCAAAAACAAAATCAATGACTATTTCTAAGAAATATACATTTGTGAAAATTCTCTTATCAAAAAATGTTTTTTAAAAATGAATATAATACTTTTTTATTTTATTATTATTATTTTTTGAGTTGGAGTCTTACTCTGTCGCCCAGAGTGGAGTGCCATGGCACACTCACGGCCACCCCAATGTCAACCCGTTGGGCTCTGGTGATCCTTCCACCTCAGCCTTCCAAGTAGCTGGAACTACAGGTGCGCGCTACCACATCTGGCTAATTTTTTGATGTATTGTAGAGATAAGGTCTCGCCAAGTTGTCTGGGCTGGTCTGGAACCCACAGTCTCAGGCAATCCACTCGCCTTGGCCTCTCAAAATGTACTTATTTTATTATATATGATATAAAAACATTTCTAAACTCATATAATTGTTTGGGCCCAATAAGAATATTTTTTGCTAAAGTAAAGCATATATGTATTTGACTTATTTTCATTTACATAGATAAGGAGGAAATGGCTACTAAAAATAAATAGATGATTTTTTTCCTTAAGGATTGCTTTACGGACATTTTGTAAGACAAGAACCACTAAATAAGGTTTTTTTTTCCCTTATATAAATAAAACCTACCTCATTTTAAAATTATACCTTTAATCTTTATCGAGCTTTATTTTTTAAAAAAATCCAAACTATGTCAGATAAAACATATATAATGTTGAGTTACATGTGTGCTTTCTTCAAAGGCAAGTATATGTACTCATCACAAATATGTTAAAATAATTGAAGTTATTAATGTACATTTATAGAATATTAAGATGAATAGAAAATTCTAGAAGATAATTTAAAAGAGAAATTAAGTATGTGATAAGTATATAAAAAGAATCTTAACCTCCAAATAAAGTACAAACAAAAACATTATTTCTATCATTTATTATACATCAAACTTACATATAAAAAAATAGCACTCCTCAACAAATACTAACAAGGGAACTCATACTTACTCACGATGGACTGTGATATCACCTTTGGAACTTTGGAACTATATTATTAAAACTTTATTCCTTTAACACTAAAGCAATTCTTCTTTCTTATAATTTATTCCATATAAATATTTTCTATAAAAGGAAATGGTTATAAAAATACATATTTTGATATCAGGAAGATTTCAAATCAAGTTAACAGTTGTTTTAAATATTACTTATATGATGTAATTTATATGTATTATAT
Organism: Carlito syrichta; assembly: GCF_000164805.1. NCBI lineage: Eukaryota > Metazoa > Chordata > Mammalia > Primates > Tarsiidae > Carlito > Carlito syrichta. Next base: position 78,897 of record NW_007246024.1, read on the forward strand.
TTGTTATTCATATTTACTCCAGTCACATGCTTGGGTAATTTTTAGGTTCTAACTAGCTTCTGAGAAGTGCATGCCACTCTTCCATGAAATTAATCCATGATACTGGCTTACATAATCTATATTACAAAGGAGATGACGAAATAAAAATTATTTTTTATTGTCAAGATTGTCTTCCACACCATCCATCATTATTATCATCACCATAAGTTACGTTATTTTTCTTGTTCTCCACTTTGCATCACTCACACAAATACACATACACGCACTCACTTAAAACTTAATGGAACTGTAAACATTTTCCAAAAAGGATGAAATGTGCTGTTTGCAAGAGACACTTAGAATAACTTAATGCATTTATAAAATGATATATAAGTATTCTTATCATATAGTATTTTCATCATTGAGATAAACATAGCATTTAGAATTTGTATTTTTAAAAATAATGCAAGATTATGTCACAGATACTGAATTGTGTAAATCGCTTTTTCCGTTTTTAATCTTTGGTTATACACAACCCCCAGGCTAAGTACACTGTTTTTCCTTTACAAGATCGTATTGGATTTGGTATCATGGATAGTGGAAAGTAGAGAGAGGAGGCTTGGTAAAGAAGAATTTGAAGACTAATTTTTTGTTGTTTAGCATCTTGGTATGATAATTATTGTTATATGTGCTAAAACCTTAAGTGGATATGACTCTAATAAAGACTAAATTGAATAATAATGAAAAAAATGACTAAGAAATAAAACATTGGTAACTATCACAGAAACACTAAAATAAAACAATCTGTAATGGGTTGAGAATATCGTCTAACAGTATCTCTACCCATATAATAAGACTTCAAATTGCTGATGACTACCTATTGAAAATAATGTTTAATAAAAATTATGTTAGTTTTATTTGGCAGCGTATCTTATTTATTCTATTACCTACTGATTTTCTATGCTTCTAATAATTCAGAATTGGGACTTCCTGTGAAAATATTGAGACTGGGGAAAATCTTACCTCTAAGTGAAAACTTTTTCTGAAGTTGATATTTAAAAGTTATCAATTTTTGTCTTTTAATATTTCCTTACTTCTGCCCTATCATTTATCCACTGAGAAGTTATATGCTTATATTCTTTGACTTTTCAGCCTGAAAACTCAAATAAAATGTTTCTAACAATATATAGCAGTCTACATGAGATGATGAGGCTTGTTTTCATGGAGTTGATATTTGTGTGTTGAGGTGAGGATGGAAATGCAAATATGGGACTTTAAAATTTTGTGCCTAGATAGATCTGTGTTCATATGCTATTTTTTATTTGTTATTTTATCCCTTAATGTTAACTGAGAAACATAAGTACCGTCATGTGTTGCTTAACAATGGAGATACGTTCTGAAAAATGTGAGCTGGTCTAGTCTACTACACATCTCACCCAGTTTATTGATCCCAGGCTACACACCTGTATAGCATGATACTGTACTGAACACTGCAGGCATGTGTAACATAATGGTAAGCATTATGCGTCTAAGCATAGAAAAGATGTAGTAAAAGTAAGGTACAAAAGACAAAAAATTGCCACCTGAGTATGGGCGCTTACTGTGAATGGAACTCACAGCTGTTCTGGGTGAGTCAGTGACTGAGTGGTGAGTGAATGTGAAGGCCTAGGACATTATTGCACACTACTGTAGACTTTATCAACACTATACACTTGAGCTACACTAAGTTTATGTAAAACATGTTTTTTAGTAGTTACTGTAAATTTTAAAATGTATAATTTTTAAAGAATTTAAACTTTTTGACTCTTATAATAACAGTTTAAAACAAAAGCACATTGTACAGCTGCATAAACATATTTTCTTTCTTTATATTCTTATTCTATAAGCTTCTTTCCATTTTTCATTTTTTTCTTTACTTTAAAAAAATGTTTTTACAAAACAACAACAACAAAAATAACTAAGACACAACACACACATTAGCCTAGGCCAACACAGGGTCAGGATCATCTGTGTCACTGTCTTCCACCTCCACAATTTGTCCCACTGGAAAGTGTTCAGGGGCAATAACACATAGAGCCGTCATTTCCTTATGACAACAATGCCTTCCTCGGGAATGTTTCTGAAGGAGCTGCCGGAGACTGTTCCACAATTAACTTTTTGAAAATAAGTAGATGAAGTACATTCTAAAATAACTCAAAAGTATAGCGCACCAGTAACATAGTCATCTATTAACCAGTAACATAATTATCTATTATCATTATTATTATCGTATTGAATTGTAGGTGCTATACTTTGATATCACTGGCAGCACCATAGGGTTGTTTACACCAGCATCACCACAAACACGAAAGTCATGCTTTGGGCTGCAATGTTAAGATAACCACGTGATCATAATTTTTCCTTTCTGTTAGAATCTTAGGGGATCACTGCTGTATGTGGTCCATCAATTACGGAAGCATCATTAGTGCATGACTTTACAAAAACTTATGAATTAAGGATGGCCAAGCAAATGTAAAACATGAAAAGCTGAGTCACGTCACCACTCAAGGATTTCCTAGTTTGCGCTTCTTGATAAATAAGAAAAACAACATTCTATTTTGCCTTAGTCTACTTCATGATTCAGAAATACAGTGGAGTGGACTTTTTATGAAACATTATTGATGTAACAGTGATGTTAATTTGCCATGCCTGATTTTTAACTACTTAAATATTATACAAAATATATTTGATATAATGATATAATTATATTTGATATATTTATACAAAATTATTAAATATTATACAAAATTATATTTGATATAATCATTGATATGGATTTGTGATATTATGAGCAAAACAAAAATGTGCTAATATATGATGTGTGTGTGTGTGTGTGTGTGTGTGTTTTCCTGTGATTTATGAGTATAACTAACCGCCTAGGACATGGAGGTGAAAGTTAAAGGAAAAACTGAGAGGAAGGAAGGCACAGAGGTGAGACCTTGTCTCTACAATAAATAAAAAAACTAGCTGGGTGTGATGGTGCACACCTGTGTTTCCAGCTACTTGGAAGTATGAGACAGAAGGATTAACTGAGCACAGCAGGTCGAGGCTGCAGTGGCCATGAGTGTGCCATTGCACTCCTGCCTGGGCTACAGAGTTGCTCTTACTCAAATAAAATTAAAAAAAAGACACCAAGGAAGAAAGTAGATTTTTTAAAAAAAACACTATTCACATATTAAATATATTATAAGATACTTAGAGGATAAAGTGGTGTTAGGAAATACATTTCCAAATGTAATGAAAATATATATCTAGGGACAACCTAGAACAATGCCTTTTATAGAATGCTATCAATGATGATAAAAAACTGCTTCCATGCAATATTTTAGTTAATTAGTTAAATGATGAATTAGGTAATAGTTACTTGCAGTAATAAAAAGAGATGGTTAAAACCTCTGATGAATGTCTATGCCACTTTTAGTAGTTTAATTGTTATTTATAGATCTTTGGTGAAGATTAATGCAGAAGATTACATTTATTTGTACCTGATTCATTTGGGAAGTTAATCTTCAGCTAAATTTTCCGTAGTGAAATGGTAAGAAAGATTTGGAATGAGACTCAACAAAAAGTTACAGAGGGTAATACTTCTAAGCATCTGCTGAAAGAAAAATACAAAGAAATATGTTTTCTTTATGTATGAGAAAGGGGCCAAAAAAAGTCTGGAATTATTTTTTTGGAGGGCTGGCCACTTGTAGTACAGGCTTCCCCTGCTAGGTAAATGTTCTAGGGACCCATCTGTATCAGTGTGCTAGCTAGCATTGTCATAAGAAGATTGTTTAGTTTCCAGGATTTTTAAAAAATATATTTTTAAAGATTTCCTCCAGAGAGACTTTTATTAAAATTATGAACAAAAGAAATATGAAATATAATATTTTTGGAAATTCTTTCAACATGTTTTACAAGTGTGCCTACTCACACCACCAAGCTATTTCCCAGTTTTTGTCCAAAAATGATATGATCCCAGTGCCCTACCCTTGCTATTCACCCAATCTCTTCTGGAAAAACTTTTTGTTTGTTTGTTTCCTCAAATAAAAAAAAGTCCTCAAAGGGAGACATTTTGTTGATGTCAACGATATGAAACAAAAAATGGCAGAAGCACTAACAGGCATTAACATTGATGAGTTCAAAAACTGTTTCAAGCAGTGGAAAAAGCATCTCGATGGGTGTATTGCATCAAAGAGAGAGTACTTTGAAGGTAACTGAAGTTTAAACATGTAATAATGGAAACTTTTTTTTATAAGTGAATTCTGGTGTTTTTTTTTTTTTGGTCCCCCTTGTATACATCTTATGAGTGAGTAAGCGGACACTAGAAATTCCAGTAGTGACATTTATAACAGTTTAATACTTTGCAAAAAATTGCATTATTTTTTTTTTTTTTAGTTATTACAATTAAAACATATTTTAAAGATGTGGGGTGCAATTCAGGTTAGGTATACAAATATTCATTATGCTGGTACTCTTGTGATGAGGTGTGTCCCTCTCCCTCCCCTGGCAGTTTCTCACTACTGCCAATCCCTTTCCTGTAGTATTACGATCATTGTTCAAGTTCTACTTATGAGTGAGAACATATGGTACTCTGTTCTTTGTTTCTGTGATAGATTATGGAGTATGATAGAATGAGTATATTTTTCCCATGCCCACATTTATAATAGAAATGACATCCCAAATGGATATAAAATAGTTGTCAAGAAAAAAGATTAATTTAAGAGAAACAGAAAAAAATCCCACCTCATTTGTCTTATTTTATTTTTAAGTAAAGCAGTTATGAAAGAAAGATCTTGGATTACTCCATTTCAAAAATCTTGCTAAAAATGACTCCAAATTATGAAAATATTTGCTAAAGAATGAATTCACCTTTATTTTCTTCTCAAATTGTAATGACTGCCTATCTGACCTTGTTTTCTGGTTGTAGACGGCTTGGCCCTTGCAGAATATCCTATGTCTAGTTGGAAGCTTGCATAGATTGCAACCTATTAATATAGAAATGAAATTAAAAGAAGCAGTATTTCTGTAAGCCTTTTCCATTTTGTATTAAAATAGATGCCTTTGAATGAGATCAACAATAGGAATTTTCTACAATTTAGCTAAAAGTGTGAAATGTTCATGTTTCATTAATAATAATTCATATCTATCCATTAGAAAATTCAGAACAATAATTAGCAGCTAAATTGCAATTGCCCAGGAAGAGAGTTTAGGCAATGGCATCAAGCACTTGCCTAGAAAATTTTATGAATATGATTCTGAATGTTCTGCTTCTAAAATTGTGTCTGCCTGAAATTTGTCATAATCAAATATTATATGAAATCTTTCAGTGATTTAGGGTTTAGAAATACATATGAATCAACCTTTATGGCTTTGAAGTATAATGTATCAGTCTCATTACACTGACTCATATATGTCTTATTTTCATAATTTTTATAAAAGTCACTCTGGAGAAAATGTTTAAAAATATAGTCTGCATATATTTCTGTTTTAAAAGTATAAATGAAAATAATGCTTAGGATTTTCCATTGAAGAATAATTTGGGGATTTCATTTTATGTGATTTTAAAAAGTTTTATCAGGGTGGGCTAAACATTTATTCAGTTTTTTCAAAATTTAGATTAATGGTATTATCAGAGAAAGACTGTACTAGACAGACAAAAGTAGGTAGTGAAAATGATGACATTACAACATAGCATTTTAGACACAAAACTGAGTCTGAATTTATTATTCTTCAACTTCCTACCCGTTACTGAGTCCCCTGTTATTGATCCACCGTTATCTTTGGCAAATAGATATCCATTCAGCTTCTATCTGAAATTTCTGGAGAATTCTAAAACAACAGGTTAAGTTTTTAATCAGCTATAGTAAATACCCCTAAAACTGTCACTAATTTTGTTATTTGAAGCAAAACAAACACTACTTAACTCTCCATGTGACATGCTTCAAATATAAATTCTTTCTTGGCTTGCTATTTCTCTTTATAGATAACCCCAATAATCATTCCCCTCTCCTGGCCTGAATGGTTTCAACTGAGAAATCTGTTGTCAAACAACTTGGAGCTCCTTTATATGTTATTGTTTCTTTTCTCTTGCAGCTTTTAGGAGCCTCTCTTTGTTCTCGACCTTTGAAAGTTTGATTATTATTTGGGTTGAATCTGTTTGGTGTTCTAATGCCCTCCTGTACTTGGATATTTACATGTTTTTCAAATTTTGAAACATTTTATTTATTTTGTTAAATAAACTTTCTAACCTATTTCCACTCTTGAATAGCAATTATCCTTAGAACTGTTGTTTTTGAGGTAATTAAAAATATATATATTTTGTAAAGTGGTCTTTGTTCCTTTTTTATCTTTTCTTCTTTTCTATCTTATCCTCTAACTGTGTGTTTTCAAATAGCCAATCTTCAAGCTTACTGATTCTGTCCTCTACTTAATCCGTTCTGCTATTGAGAGCCTCTAAAGAATTTTTCATTTCAGCAAATGTATATCTCCGTTTCAACATATCGGTTTGTTTATTTATTATTTTAGTATTTTAATCTCTTTGTGAGATTTGTCTGATACATTTCTGGATTGCTTTTCTGTGTTATCTTGGAGGTCACTGAGTTTCCTTAAAACTGCTATTTTGAATTCTTGGTCAGAGAGCTTACAAATCTCGGTTTTTAGGGTCAGTTACTGAATGTGTGCTTGTCTTTTGGGATAGGTCATGGTTTCCTTGTTTGCTCTTGTTTCTTGTGGGTATATATTTATGCACCGAAGGATTATTTATTCCAGTTTTCTAGATTCATCTTTGTTTGTTTGTTTTTTAACATATGTGCTTATTAAATTTGTACTGCTAGGTCACTGCCTCTTGTCCACTCAAGTGGTGTCTTAAGCCCAGGTTTGCCTTGACTGTAGTAAGTGATCAAAGTTTTTCCTGTGCTGAATGGAGGAAATCAAAAAGAGTTTAACCTGACAGTGTAGAAAGGCTAGTTACAGGTTCTTGACCAGGGAACTTGGGGAATGTATCTCCTACTGCATGATCTGCTGAATAGTCACTCTGATTTGGAGTATCTTTTGGCTGAGTTATAGAGCAGAGTTTCCAGAATGGGTTAGTTGTTCTGTCTTTCTCTTTTCTCTCCCTGTCCTTACAGATATTTCTCCCTAATGTCAGTCACAGTGTTTTTCATGGGTTAAGACAAGAATAGATGAGTAAGCTGATTGATCACTTATTGTACTTTTTCTAGCATAGAAGTCTTGAATTGGGAAAATGTTTTTTGCAAATTTAGTGCCAGGCAGAATGAGGGGCATGTGGAAATCTCTTACAATCTGCTCAGTTTTTTTCATTTCTCTGTGCCCCTGAAAACCCTCTCATTCTTATATATGAGTTCTGGGTTGTTGCTGGGGAAAATCTCAATGCTGTATGAGTTTTTGGTCATTTGTTTTCTGCAAAGAGCAGTGAAGCTTGCAGCCTCTATACTACCACTTTGAAACTGGAAGTCTGAATTCTGATAAGGTAAAAATGCTGACATTTACTCATCTCTACTTGAATGTAATACGGCACTTTCCTGGAGAAAAATCCAAAGATAAAAATATTTCCTATCAGACTCAAATATGTATTTGTTTGTATGTTTTCATATTTCTGATTGAAGACAGTCAATTAAGATTATAAAACATTTGATTTCTCACAAACTATGAATATTATATTAGCAGTATTAAAATTATTTTATTAGGTAGATTTTTCTTAAGGGAATTAATATTACCTCAATATATAGAATCTCTAGTTTTATAAAAGTTTATTTCATGGAATCAATTAATTCAAAAAGATGTGAGTAAAGGATCACGCAAATATGTGAAAAAGTCATCTCAACTGCTCAAAATCTAGTCAGATTTTTGCATGAGTGATAAACAATGTTTTTGATGTGTGTCTCAAAAATATACATTTGTGTGTATCACCTTATTTGGGGGAAAACACTTGGTTAGGTAATGAAGTAAACTTTAAAATAAATAAAATATTTTAACATGATGAAAAAAAGTTGCATAACAATGTTGAAGAACTAGTTTATTCTAACCTTTCAAGAAATTAGTCAAAGGAAAAATCCCAAAATATATCTTGTGTATGGGAATCATTGAGCTTCTTAGATCTGTGAATTTATGGTTTTCATCAAATTGGAAGTTTTTTTGTGTTATTTTCTCTTTCAGATATTTTTCGCACTTTTGTTCAAGGACTCCAATTATATGTATATGTGACTATAATTGTTTCATGACTCACCAATGCCCTGATGCACTGTTGTAGTTCCCAGTCCTTTTTCACCTGTGTTTTGTTCTGAATAGTTTGTATTGCTTTAAGTCCTTGAATGTTTTCCTTGACAGCAACTGATATGTTCTTAATTTTAGCCATTGTATTGTTATTTCAGTGTTTATTTTCCATTTTGAGAAGTTCCAATTAGGTCCTTTTTTAGTATTTTCTATATTCTGTATTCAACATGCTCAATCATCTCTCTATCCTCTTGAACTGTACCTAAATGAAGTTATAGTAATGCAGTTTAATGATTGTTTTCGTGTTCTGGTTAATTAAATTTATCATGTGTGTTATTTCTGGGTCTGTTTTATCGATTAAATGTTTACCTTCTTATGAATTGCCTGCTTCTTGGCATGCAGGTCATTTTTTTATTCAATGTCAGTCACTGTGAATTTTACCTTCTTGAATGTTTTGGTTTTTTTTTTTTTCTTTTTTTCTTCCCAATAAACGTTCTTGAGTTTGTATTAAAGAACGGTTATGTTTGATTGTTTGGAGACTTGCTTTCAAAATTTGTTAGGTGAGACCTAAACAATTTCTTTAACATAAATTTTGTCACCTTACTGAGTCAAATCTCTTCTGATTACACTACTTGATGCCCTGTGAATCATGAGGGTTTTTTTCCTTCTGGCTAGTGGGAACAAGATTTATTCCTGGCCCTCGTTGTGCTTTAGATTAAGTAATGAAATAATTCTTCAAGCTGCTTTGTTCCATTTTGTTTTGCTTCCCCCACTGACCTTGGATGGTTTCCTCATCCTTATTTGCTGATCATTTTTCAGCTAACGGCTCTAGGGTAAACTTTTTCAGATCTCTGGAGCTTTCTTTATATATAGCTCTCTCTTGTATGGTATTTGCTAGGGTAAATTCTAGCCACCTTTACTTCCACAGACACTAAGTTGTTTTTCCTCAACTCAGCAAGACCACTAGGCTCAATCTGTGTTTCCCCTACCTCTGGGAATAACTGCAGGTCTTATCTCAATTATTTCTGCTCTCTCAGAGAATATTCTGTGTTTTATAATTTTGGCTTACCAATTGCTTCAGGTGAAAGCATAAATACAATAGTCTGTACTTTATCTTGGCTTGGAGAGGAGGTATATTAATAACTGAAATAGTTATTAAATTGTTTCTCCTATAATCCCACCATGGCATGAATCAACTATCTTTTTAAAAATTAATTGATTATTTTGATTATAGACAGTGGCATTTTACTGTATTTTTTTAGATTTTTTTTCCTGCATATTATTTAGATATCCCTGACTTTCTTTGTTTTTAATTTACTATATATTTGATCTCCACTGTTACTTTGTAATTCAGTCTCCAACAGCCTCTCTTGAAACTTATGTACTCCATAAACAAAATATGAGGAGTTTGGATAGTTGGTTACTCTGTCCCACTCTCTGCTGTTTTATGTCTTGCTTTTTAATTTTGAACTTCTATCACAAAATTGTTCCCTGTTGCATTTGATTAACATTTCAAAACGTTTTTGTATTATTATGGCAGAAATTATAAACTTCATTTAGGCTTTGCATTATTTTAAACCAGGGTAGGCACACACAACCCAGAAGCCAAATCTGGGTGCAACCTGTTTTTGTAGATAACATTTAAAAAGGAGCCCTGCCGCTTTGTTTAGGTCCTGTTGGTGGCTGCTTTTGAGTGACAGTGGCAACACTAAATAGTCATGACAGGGACCATACATACTGCCAAGTCTAAAAGATGTCTTTCCTGAATCCTTTACAGGAAGTCTTTGCCAACCTTGTTTTAATCTTTAAGGTGTGTGTGTGTGTGTGTGTGTGTGTGTGTGTGTGTGTGTGTCCACGTGTGTGTATTTAGATTTTACAAATCAAAACCAAACTTTTAAAAATAGTTACTATCCATGTCACCAGATTAATATTTCAGCTGTAAAACTCATAAGCTATTTGATTTTGGTCAAGTTAATTGACGTATTTTAAATAGTGTAAGTTCAAAATGGAAATATTTAAATATTTATTACCTACATTTAACAATTAATGATAAGATATGTAGAATATACTTTGTACATAGTACACATTCAGTAAAGATCTTTATAATTTTCATTACTAGAATGAACGTCATAAAAATAAAATACCCTACAAGAAATACGTATATTTATTTGATAATAAGAAGTGTATTTTCTTTTACTTGTGTCTAAGTGTCTGATGTTAATCTCTAAATACTTAACTTTATAAAAAGCAATTTCCTATACAAAAATATTCAGTATGTTTCTGATTTTAAGACTGAAGCTTTTGGGAAAACTAAATCACTTACAGCTATGGCATATCATGAGAAAAATTAAGGTACAAATATGTTTTATAGCAGGAATCATTTTTTTAAAATCTTCTATAAAGTATTCTTCTCTCCCTTGTTTTCTTTTGAGTGCTTATTTACCACTGAGTGTTCAATGTTTCAGAGACCTAATGATACAACAAGTAAAAAGGACAGTTCTAAGCTGAGCTACCGTATTTCCAGTCCACACCATTGTCTGCACACACACATCTTTACCTTTTAAGTGCTAAAAATTCATTTTCACATTCGAGCTATTTAATCAGGCCATTTCCCTGAGTGGCAACTTCTTTCTGTATCAGACAAAAATGAGTAAAATTGTTATAGTCATGAATGTCCTCTAGCTCTCTTGAGACGGAAAAGACCTTGAAAGTGTTTCTCTCAGAAGAACTTAGAAAGAAAGCCTTTGTGCAGGCCACTGAGGGAAACTGTTTTTCCTCCTGGCACACTTAACTCTGTAGTGCACAGAAGTTTGATGTTTGCTTTTCTTTGTAAATCTGACGCTGGAGTACTGATGGCTAGACTTTAGCTTCTGTATCCAGTCTAAAGTGCCAACAGGGAGAAACATAAAAAGCTAAATTGCAAATTGCAACTACAGAAAGCTGAAATCATTTGGCTAGGGAAAGCTTTATTTTCTACTAAGCTGCTTTACTTCCCCAATATGCTAAGGGTATATAATTTTCTTAAATGTAATTCTAGAATTAAAAATGATATTCAAAAATACATTTTATATTATTCTGCATATGAATCAAGATTAAGAGAAATCAGGCAAATAATCTGGTTTGTCAGGGGATTAAAATATATTTTTTCTTATTTTCAGATGCTTTGTAATAAAATATAACTTAACTTAAAACTTATTTTATTATACTATATTAATTGATTATTTGTCTATTATATTGATTTATTTTATAAAGTGTACAAGAGTAAAGTTTAAAAGTACATGATAAAATGTAAAATTGTTTTACTAAAAACTGTTATACTCTATATTTTGCTTATACCTTTAAAAATATATTTAATTATTAGTAGTAGTATGTACTAAGAAAATATTTTCACTATTAATTGTTTATCTTCAGTTTCAAAATAGCCTGTTTTAAAATCTCTGAAAAATAAAATTTGACCCCTTAATGCTCACTCATCTACAAAAAAATTTTGACTTTTTTATTTAAAACAAATCATTCATTAGTTGACCACTTATTACTGAGTTATTAATGTAAGAGATTTCTGAGGTTGTATGCTAAAATGCATAAGTCTCATTCTTGGCTAGTCAATTAAGGATTATTAGATTCAGAATTTAAAGTGATGTCAACAGACTAGTTTTTACCTTGTGGATTTCTTGTATCTACTCAGAAAAAAGCAGTAATATCCAAGATAGAAGATGTGGCTGTGCATGTGGTATATATGCAAAGCATCTTAGTCATCTTAGTTAACTGTAGATAAGGTTACACATCATTGTAATGTAGCTACAAATATATATATATGTACACATATATGCATATACATGCATATATGTATATATATCCCAACTGAAAATTAATAGAAAATCAATTTCCCAGAAGATAAATTGGGAAACTAACAAACATTATCCTTTAGTATCCTATTCAGTTTAAATAATTTAAACTTGAACTTATTAAGGACAGTGAGGGAATTTTGAAAGCATCATTTTGAAAAATAGATAGTGTTTCCCAGGCAAGTGTTCCTAGGAAAGTAAGAGGACAAGGAAACATGTTCGTTACTCTATTCTCAAATACTTGAAAGACTGACATATAGTAAAGAGATGAAAATATTTTGCTCTGACTGCAGGATAGTATAATTAAGGTTAATTGGCAAGTTAAAGAGATGAGTTTGTGCCCAATAAGAAAGCAGAAATGTTGTGTGACTCAGAGTTAAAAACGAGGATTTGAGTGTTACTACATTACCCATCACTATGAGATTATCTCTTGTTTGATAAACTTGATGGATAGCTAGCTAAATCAAATAATTTTAGATTCTTTCCAACTCAAAATCACATACACTATAAATTTCCTCACCAAAAAAGACACAAAAATGTAGTTTTCCTACACAAAGTCATACGCCTACATTCTTCTGGCTTTATATTTATGCAATTTAGTTTAGACTGTGTGCTGAGAAAGGCATTATATAAGCCAGAATCATTGAGGTGGAATGTTAACCTGACAAATTCTTATTTTTAAAGTGGTAATTCCTCAAGTTTTCAAAATATTCTGCTTTTTTGAAGCAGTGAAAGATGAAAACAACTGAAAGAAAGATGTAGCTAAAGGAGAATGCAAGCTTAGGCAAAGTGGCATCACTATTCACTGTGTGGAGCTGATGAAGCTGAGATTGTAGCAAATATTGGTAAAGAGCTTAAATTCTTAAGTAATACTGAATGACATGAGCTCACATTCTAGCTTTGCTCTTTTCTAGCTGTATGCCCTTGAGCAATTTAACTCAGTTCTTATAGCTTCTATTTTTTTTTTTTATTTCCTAGCCATAAAATTGAAATAGCAAAATGAATAACTTGGGTAGTTATAAGGAAAAAAATGAAGTCGTAAGTTTAAAAGGCTTCACTCTTTGAAATGCTTAATATTATTGCTCTACTGTAGTACTTTTATACATGAAGTACTATCACCTTGACACTGAGAAATTCTCAACTTCACTAATACAAATATACCATTCACACTGAGAAACAAGAATGTGTGAATATCCACATTAATTATCATACATTTTAGTGTATGTAGAAAGTGGATTTCTATGGGTTTTTTGTTTGTTGGCAGTTGACAGATCTTGAGGCTCTGCTAATCAACAAGAAATTATCAGTTCCTTTGAATGTAATTAGAAAAATCAAAAGATATTTTTCATGTTGGGTAATCATTTACAAATTACGTTAGGGCAAACGTTCAGATTAGATATCTGGCTAACCTTATCTTCCTGAGGAAGAAGTATGATTACTATTATTTGAGCTTATTCTATTCAATTCACCTATAAACTGTTTTCTTCAGTCTTTTAATCAGTGGTGAATGGTGTTCTTTCAACAGAAAACATACATTCTAAAATTACAGTTTTAGTAGCATCAGCTAAACTAACAATGAAAATTTGATGAATGTGAGAAAAAGGAATGTAAGTAAATAAATGTAAAAGGGAATGAATGGATGAATGCAAAAAATAATTTTAAAAAAGGCTTGTGTGAATTTTCAACCTCTTTAATTCAAATAGTGTTACAAATTTGGTGAATATAATAGTCTGTTGTGATGTGCAAGACTTATGAAAAATTACACTTTCTATTTGTTAACATTTCCTACCATTCCTAAATGAACAGTATTGTTTAATTTGATAAATTTTAATGACTATATCATAAGGGAATCTAAAATGTTTAAGACTTCTGATATAAAGCTGGGAGTCCAAAGGTAGGAGAATTTGAAGTTTTGAAATCTAATGGTAAAAGAAAAAAAAAGTTTCCCATATTCTCAAGAGAGAGCATTTGCCTTTTTGTTTCCTTTTTATTCTAGCCGGCTGCCCTCATCTTTTTGGAGGCTATCTGCCCATACACAGTGGGTGAAAATGGATCTACCTGACTCAGTTCATTGATTCCAATGCCAGTCTTTTCCAGAAACAGCCTAATAGACATACTCAGACATAATGCTTTACCAACTGTCTGGGAATAATTTAATGTAGTTAAGTTAATACAATCAGCCATCACAAGCATTCACCAGTCTCTTTTGCAATTTTCTTCTTTTTTCTTTGTATCCTCTATTATCCTGCAAATACATAAGAACAGAATAACTATTGCTCTTGTTTTTTTTTCCCCACCTAACACCATGTTTTCCACGTAGTATATGTGCACACAGAAGTTATTCTTGGGTTAGTGAATGAGTAAGCAAATTAGTACTGGAGAAATTAGCATTTTAATGTACCAAGAATTATTAAAGAATGAATAAGGACTATCCAAGCCAGTGGAATATGGATAGTTCCTATGGTTTGAGGTTTTGAGCAGACTGGGCAGCTGTAGCATCTTTTTGACTAAACTGATGACTAGTCAGTGAAACATCTTTTTGGGATTCATTCTAATGGAAGCAATTGATGAGTTAAAATGTGAGAAAATGAAATTAATAGCAATATAGTAAAAAGAAAAAGTCCATATTTTATTCCAAATAAAAGTCCAAGACATTGACTAACAGGATATAAATTGCACAACTAAGAGGGAAAAATCAATAATGAAATGCATTTTTAAGATAACGATTGTATCAAGTTGGGTAGTAAGCATGATGACTAAGATATAATAGTGAAATTTAAAATAAACTTGTTAATTATGTTATTTTCGTTTAAGACTAGTTTTCATTTTGCATTCATGTTTTAATTTTTGTTTACTTTTTAAAAATTTCTTTAGCAAAATAAAACTTGCATGTGAAACAGTGGAAATAGTTGATTTATAGCTGGAGTGGAAAAGTGATATCTTTATATCTGAGTAAACCTGGGTGTCTAATTCCTTACTCTTGGCCAAAGTAAGACAGTGAAATTTAAGATACATTGTTCAGGATCAGAAGCACCCTTGAGACTCCCTGGGTCAATTTATTTACTAATGTTTTCCAACTGGCCTAACTTACTTGACAAGTCTAGTTTGATCATTTAAGAGAGCTTCTCTTTGCGCTCTGGCAAAATCAAGATCCCTTGCATAGATTTTGGAGGTTCAAGCCAGAGATCTACAAAAGGGCCTCTTGGGAGCTTACAGATGGGACTTTCTTGGACTTTAGATGGTTGTCTGCATTCCCTTTCTCTTGTTTTACCATATCCTTTGCCTTTAAAATATATATATTTACATATGTGCCCTGAATTGATATATGGAGAAACCAAGCTTAATTAGGAAGACTGCAACAAAGATTTTGAAAGTATGATAATCAGTTTACAGACAATACCAAATTAGACATAATTAATATTCTGAGAGGTAGAAAAAAAGTCAAGATCTTAGATATATAGATTGATAGATTGACAGATAGATAGATGAAGATGTTTGAAAACTTAGACGTAAACTTTGTCTTTGTCTACTTAGAGAGAAGAATGAGTTTTGGTACAAATCTACACACGCAAGAAAGCTCTAATTCTAAAATAAACTAACACTTTTTGTGCTAAGTGATTAAAGTTGTTTTTTTGTTGTTGTTGTTTTTGTTTTGTTTTTTGCTGTTGGTTTTTTGTTTTTTTTTTTTGCTTTGAGACCCTACTGATGAAATCCTAACATAAGGCATAGAATAAAGGCATAGAATAAAAGTCAATAAAGTGTATGATAGGCCCAGGACTTTTCTACTCCTGAAAATGACACTAAAATGTTCAAAATATTTTCTTCAAAGAGAAGAAGGAAAAATCTTAGTTAAACTAATATATGGTGGATATGGGTTGATGTTTAGTGTGAAAAATACCATGCCTTTAAACAAAGGGCCATAGTAATTTATATCTATGTTTGCTTACTTGAAATTGAAGCCCAATTATAAGACGTTTTGTTTCCTTGACAAACTTTCTTTCCTTGGAAAACATCTAATAGAAACTTCACCTTACCTACTCCCCACATGTGATATCGTACAGTACATATTTAGTTTACACCCATTCCCCCCAAAATAAAAAAAATGAAAAAATAATCTAATGGAGAAGATTAGTGTTAAACTTCTACTATGTGTGAATCACTGGGGGAAAAAAAGAGGCGCAATTCTTGCCTCTAAGACGGTTGTCTCTGGAGGGAGGCAGGCTAGAACAGTTTATGCAGAAGATTCTCTAAGGGCACTAAAGATGAATATACAACTTAATGTGGGTGATGGAACCTCATCAATGATGGTGTAGAGTCACAGGGAAAGTTTAAAACATGGATGTTGACTCCATAGCTGACATTCTGATTCCATGAGTTGGGCTTTTTGAGCAGAAAATAATTTTATATAAAATTAAGCATTCATGTCTTGGAATATAAAATGTATTTTGTAAACAGAATTTTTAATGACCCACATTTTAGGGTTTTGGGGGAAAACATCAAAATAGATATCCAACACAACTTTTAAATAAATTCTAACAAACAAAACATGAGACAAGGTAAAAAATAATGAAAATAGTAAATATTAATGCAAGAAGCTGGGCTCGGTGGCTCAGTCTGTAATCCCACGCCTTTGGGCCGAGGTGAGTGGATTGCCTGAGCCCGCAGGTTCGAGCCCCACCTGGGCAGCGAGACCTCATCTCTACAATAAATCAAAAATCAGCCAGGCATGGTAGCGCATGCCTGTAATTCCGGCTACTTGGAAGACTGAGGCGAAAGGATCGCCAGAGCCAAGCAGGTCGAGGCTGCAGTGGCCAGGAGCGGCCACTGCACTCCAGTCTGGGCGACAGAGTGAGACTCCAACTCAAAAAAAAAAAAAAAAGTCCACTGAAATACTCCTCAATATTAATTAATTCTAATATTGGGCATTTGTAAAACTTAATTAGAAAATATTCACATTTTAAGGCAATAAACGTACATTCTTTGCTTATGCTCCACTTTCCAAATAGAGCATCTCTGAGGCTTATTAGAATAAGTAATATTCATAACATGAGTTAATCTCCAGTGTTTACTTTGTCATTACCAAATTGTATTAAATCTATTTTCATGCCTATTCTAAAATATTATGTTAAAATATTATGTTAACTATTATGTTAAAATTTCAAACAATTCATTTTTAATCTCATTTTAATGAAAACACAGAGAAGCTATAAGTCATTGTCCAGTAATATTTCTTTAGAAATACAGAATGCATAGGTAACTTTTAATTTTCCAATCTAAACTCAATTGTGTAACTTTCTAATAATAAAATTTATAACAGACTGTCTTAAAGTGATTTCCAATGATATTAAATTGTGAATAGTTTTTGTTACATGAAAAGATTCCATTGCTGCTACAAAATTACTACAATTTTGCAAAACCCCAAATGTTTCAGAAAAATAGATATAAAGCACGTTTCTTATTTAAATGTTTTCCCAACCTTAATGTCTTTATTTTGTGCCTAGTAGTGAATATTTCATTCGTTTGTTCATTTTCTCACAAACTGCTTATTGAGTGACCACGATATGGCCAGTACCTGGAAGACTACTAAATACACATGGTCCCTGTGTTCGTGGAACACCCGGTCTGGTCAAAGAACTGTGTGTAAAACAAGTACTTTCACAAAACTTTAATTAAAATTCAATTTGAATAATTTTCATGAAATAAAATTTTAGATTACTTTGAGTGCACTGGCACAGAACAGTCTTGGCCTACCCAACTTGGGGGTCCAACAGGCTTCCCTTAAGGAGCAGCGTTGAATATGAGATCCGAAGTATGAGCAGTGGTTCCCAGATGAAGAGTCAAGGAAAAGACTTTCAAGATGTGGGAGCAGAAGAGGTACTAGACTGAGGAGGGAGAAACCTTTCAAATATTAAGGAATCTATAGAAAGCAAAATGCCTAAAGAAATGTGATAGGTAAAGCGGGGCTCGGTGGCTCAGCCTGTAATCCCGCGCCTTTGGGAGGCTGAGGTGAGTGGATTGCCTGAGCCCGCGGGTTCGAGACCCGCCTGGGCAGTGAGACCTCATCTCTACAATAAATCAAAACATCAGCCGGGCGTGGTAGCGCATGCCTGTAATTCCGGCTACTCGGAAGGCTGAGGCGGAAGGATCGCCGGAGCCCAGCAGGTCGAGGCTGCGGTGGCCGGGAGTGGCCACTGCACTCCAGTCTGGGCGACCGAGCGAGACTCCAACTCAAAAAATAAATAAATAAATAAAACCAAGGCAATAAATACAACCAAAGGCTTATAATTTGAAGCTGGGGGTAAACATGCAATTGATAAGAAATTATCAGACTATATTCTATGGAATATTACTTTCATTGGATATTTAGATATGTGATGAAAATACATCGATTCTGTGGCAATTATTAACATTGGCAAATAGTGCATTAAATAAACAGTTTGTATACCGTCAGACTTCTCAGAGACTTTACAAATATAAACAGAAATGTCATTGCAACTTAAAAAAAAATTTTTTTTTTGAATTGAAGTCTCACTCCATCGATGGAGTGTTTTGGCACACTTACACCACCCCAGCGTTGACCTGCTGGGCTCAGGCAATCCTTCTGCCTCAGCCTTCCAAGTAGCTGGAACTACAGGCGCAGGCTACCATGCCTGGCTAATTTTTGTTTTATTATAGAGACAAGGTGTTGCTAAGTTGTCTGGGCTGATCTCGAACCCGCAGACTCAGGCTGTCCACTCCCAAAGTGCTGGAATTACAGTCTGTCATTTCAACTTTTGAAAGCCAGTGATTCAAGTACGTCATCTATGTGGTCTTGTAATGGGGGGTCTCTAGAAAGCAAGTTGTGCTATTTTTCTAATGCATCCTATTTATCATGTGATTCTATTTTCTGAGTTCAAAGACTGTGTCATAGAACAGCTGAAAAAACATATCCTAAGTATACAACCCAGGTACTGAGGGAACTTGATCTAATCCTCAGCAAAGATCCCAGATCTGTTTCAAACTTGCCAATTCTGAGAGGTAGCATTCAGTTAATAATTGTGCTTTTCCCAGAGACACAAAACATGATGTGATTGTTCAACTTGGTGTTATAAAAAATGATTTTCCCTTTTTTCTTAAAAAAAGAGTGAAAAAGAACGATTTGCTTTTTTATTCTTTCTAGAAAAGCACAATCACAATCTTATAAAAGCTACTGAAATTAAGAAAGTTCAGCCTTAGCAGATGCAAATTTCTCTAAGTAAAAAACCTCACCATGGCATAATGGTGGACAACAATGAAGAAAATACATGCCAGATATATTAAAAATTATTTTCAAATGTCATTTAATAGCAGGAACTTTTCAAAGAATAATTAGGCATATTTAAGAAGAATAAAAAATATTATGCAAGTTTCCTCCTAAGGTAACTGCGTGTTTTTTCATACTTCTTTAGTCCATATGCGTTATTTATACTCTTCAAGTTTCTTGCTAGATTACAAGCCAGGCTCCTAAAAGCACACTAAAGGCAGTGTAGCTTTTTGACGAAGACTTTAAACATCATGCTCACTTGGGATTACAGTTCAGTTCTGCAATTTGCTAAAGGTACAGTTTCTCTAAATCTCTATTGTAAAACTTGAAAAAAGCAGTAATAATAACAGTAATAATACTAAATCTACCTGTAACTTTAATGAATAAATTTTATTTGTTAGACATGAAAAGTAAGTTAAAAATATCTGTTGTACAGCCTGGTGACTATAGTTAAAAATAATGTAGTGTATACTGGAAATAGCTAAGAGAGTAGATTGTATCTGTTCTCATCATACACACACACACAAACACACAAAAGATAAGTGCATGAGGTAATACCTATGTTAGTTAGCTCATTTTAGACACTCTATAATGTTTATAGGTATATTTCTTTATTTTATTTTATTTATTTATTTATTTTGTTGTTGTTGAGTTGGAGTCTCACTCTGTCACCCAGATTGGAGTGCAGTGGCCATTCCTGGCCACTGCAGCCTCAACCTGCTGAGCTCCGGCGATTCTTCTGCCTCAGCCTTCCGAGTAGCCGGAATTACAGGTGCGCGCTGCCATGCCCGGCTGATTTTTTTGATTTATTGTGGAGATGAGGTCTCACTAAGTTGCCCAGGCAGGTCTCGAACCCGCGGGCTCAGGCAATCCACTCACCTCAGCCTCCCAAAGCACAGGATTACAGGTTGAGCCACCAAGCTCGACTTAAATTTTCTGATTTATTGTTGAGATGAGGTCTCGCCAAGTTGCCCAGGCGGGTCTCCAACCCGCGGGCTCAGGCAATCCACTCACCTCAGCCTCCCAAAGCGCGGGATTACAGCCTGAGCCACCGAGCCCGGCTGATAGGTATATTTCAAAACATCTTGTCATATAGCATAATTATATACATTTTTTGTCCATTAAAACTAAATAAATACATTAATAAAATAAATATAAATTTGATTAAAAAAATCTAAATTGATCACCAGGATATTTGGTAAGGTAGGTGCTTGACAAATATTAGGTATTATCATAATTTGACTGTTATATATTGTAATGTTAAACTGAGTCTAACTTCTAGTCTAGTATTAGAGGTAATGTACCTCATGATTAAATACACCATTTGCTTCTTCATAGACATGCTCAAAGATACACCAAGGATAGCTGTGACACACAGTCCTGTATAACTTCCACAAAGTTTTCTTGCTCAAGGGATTCTTAGCTGTAACTGTAGTTCTCCTTGTTTTAATTTGACCTCTAGGTTTTTTGTTTGTTTTTTCTTTTGTTCTCTCTAAGTAATCTCTCATTGACTCGAGTTGTTTGAAGAGAAAAAGAGAGACAACAGCAAACAAAAAGAAATATAGAGTTGTTGATATTTGTTATAATTCTGTCACGTCATAGAGTTCTTATTACTAAGTCAAATGCCTATAATAATTTCTATAATTTTGTCTTAAGGTTTTCATTCCATCTTTATCATTCATCTCCCCTCCCACAAACATTTTGCATTTTTACTTTATCCTGAGGTAGGCAAGGCAGGACCACGGTTTGAATGTGGGGTTGGTCAATGTAGAATGAAAGTATCCTTGAACATTCTCATTCTTTCTTACTGTATGTAGCTTTGTCTATCATGGCCTGGATTTTTTTTTTCATTGAGTTATTTCTTCCTTATTCTACATTTGCATTTTTTCCTTCTCCATTTGAGTTCATTATTTTGACATCATAATGTATGTGAATTACTTTAACTTTTAAAATTTTGAGTTTGCATAATTCCATCACTTTAGCAAACAAAGTTACCATAGTCTTGAGTCCTTGTTTCCTCAACAAAGATTTGAAATATAAAGTGCCTCAAAACTGTAGATTACTGTGAAATCTTTGGCCTAATATTTGAAACGTTATGTATCAACTGTTGACTATAACAGGCATTTTGTGGAGATGATCTTATTTAATCCTTTCAAGTATTCTGTTATAGTCATTATTCACATGAGGAAAATTAAGACAAAAAATTGGTGTTAGCCTTGGAGGGAAGACTTATCTTCTGCCACAGGCCAAGCTACTGGTCACCAGGAGACATTATATCTCTTCCTTTCCTCTACTGTTCATTTCTCCCTTTTCTGCCTGAATGTTATCTGCTTTATTCTCATCTTTTTGCTTTCATTTTGTATAGAATCCCTTTTATCTCTATGTTAGAAGATAAAAGAATCAAAGGTGAAACATATGGGGATCCTGCACTCAAGCAACTCACAGGCTCAATTTTATTCAATAGAATAACATATATTTAATTACCATTTTCTTTTTTTTAAATAATGAATATTTTTTATCATGATACTGTGGGGTACACTTCAGAGTTAGGTATGCAAATATGCTTCGTTCAGGCACCCTTGTTGATAAGAGGTGTCTCCCCATCCTCAGATAGATATTTACGACCGTTAATCCCATCTCCCTCCCCCCCCCCATAGTTTCCCACTACTGTCAGTCATTTTCTTATAGTATTACATTGGATGTTCAAGGTCCAATATATGAGTGAGGATATGTGATACTCAGATCTTTGTTTCTGTGAGAAGTCACTCAGTATTATAGACTCTAGTTCCATCCAGGTTGCTGCGAAATTCATGATTTTCTTCTTTTTTATGGCTGCGCAGTATTCCATCATGTATATGTGCCACATTTTCTTAATCCAGTTCTCTTTAATGGACAACATAGTTGATTCCAGGTTCTTGCTATTGTGAACAATGCTGCGATAAACATACGTGTGAAGGTATCTTTTTTATAGAGTGATTTGAGTTCATCAGGGTATATTTCCAGTAGGGGGACTGTGGGGTCATATGGGAGATTGATATTTAGGTTCTTATGATTTGAGGTTTTATATTTAGGTCTCTGATCCATTTGTAGTTAATTTTTGTGTATGGGGATAGATAGGTGTCCTGTTTCAATCTTCTGCATGTGGTCAGCCAGTTTTCCCAGCACCATTTACTGAATAGGTTCTTCTCTCCCAGTGGTAGGTGGTGGAGACTTTGTCGAAGACAAGTTGGTTGAGAAGTTGAGGTTTTGCTTCTGGAATCTCAATTCTATTCCATTGGTCTATATGCCTGTTCCTGTACCAATACCAAGCTGCTTTGATTATTGTAGCTTTATAGTAAAGTTTGAAGTCTGGTAATGTGATATCACCTGCTTTGTTTTTTTGCTGAGGATTGTTCTGGCTATTCTTGGTCGTTTGTGTTTCCACATGAATTCCTGTGTTGTTTTTTTCTAGTTCTGAGAATAATATCACTGGTAATTTGATGGGTATTGCATTGAATCTGTAGATTGCCTTAAGTAAGATGGACATCTTCACAATGTTGATTCTTCCAATCCATGAGCATGGGGATATTTTTCCACTTGTTTGTGTCATCTTTGATTTCTTTGAGCAGTGTTTTATAGTTTTCATTGTAAAGGTCTTTCACATCTCTGGTTAGGAAGATACTAAGGTATTTCATTTTTTTTTTGTGGCTATTGTGAATGGAATTGTGTTTTTTTTTAAATATTATTGCTTAATTTATTATTATTATTTTTTTTTTCATTAATCAGTATTTTTTATTATGGTTTTGTGGGGTACAGTT
>NW_007246024.1:102075-146156 GCF_000164805.1 Carlito syrichta
GACTATTTGTGAATGGAATTGTGTTTTTTATTTGGGTTTCTGTTTGTTTATTATTGGTGTAAAGAAATGCGATTGTCTTTTGCACATTTATTATATATACTGAGACTTTGCCAAAGGCCTTTATCAGTGTAAGGAGGTTTTTGACCGATTCTCTTGGGTTTTCAAGGTACACAGTCATGTCATCTGCAAAGATGGATAACTTGAATTCCTCTTTTCCTATTTGGATAACCCTGATTGCCTTCTCTTCTCTGATTGCTCTAGCCAGGACTTCCAATACTATATTGAACAGGAGGCTTGAGAGTGGACATCCTTGTCTTGTTCCAGTTTTCAGGGGAAATGGTTCCAATTTTTGTCCATTTAGGAGTATGCTGGCTGTGGGTTTCTCCTAAATGGCTTTTACTATTTTGAGGTATGTTCTCCATATGCCTAGATATTCGAGGGTTTTTATCAAGAAGGGGTGCTGGGTTTTATCAAAAGTTTTTTCTGCATATAATGATATAATCATGTGGTTTTTGTTTTGACATCTGTTGATGTATTTAACTCTTGAGAGCTTAAATGGTATTTTGTCTGAAATTAGGATCACAACTCTTCCTTTCTTTAGTGTTCCATTTGCCTGAAAATTTGTTTCCCATCCTTTTATTTTGAGTCTGTGCATGTCCTTTCTAGTGAGATTAGTCTCTTGAAGGCAGTATATTGTTGCCTGGTGATATTATATCCATTTTGCCATTCTATGTCTTTTCAGTGGTGTGTTTAGTCCATTCACATTCAGGTAATTATTGAAATGTGGGAGTTCATCTCTATCATAGAGTTCTTATAGAGTTGTTGTTCTTCCATTTGTGTTTTTTCCTTTCTTTTGGTTTTGAGGTTGGTTTATGTGTATTTTATTCTTTTTCCTGTACTCTTGTGAAGAACATTGTTCTTTTTTCCCTTTCTTCTGTGTTTAGTACTTTCTTAAGTGTTTCATGTAGAGGTGGTTTGGTGGCAGCGTAAGTTCTTAGGGAGTGGATATCTGGAAAAGATTTCAATTCTCCCTCGCTGGTGAAGCTTAACATGGCTGGGTAGGTTATTCTTGGTTGAAATTGTTTATCTTTTAGGACTTTGAAGATAGGGCTCCAAGCTCTCCTAGCCTGCAGAGTTTCTGTAGATAAATCTGCTGCTATTCTAATTGGTTTTCCATGGTAGGTGATCTCGCCTTTTTCTCTTGTTGCTTTTAGGATTTTTTCTTTTATGCCTCCTTTGTTTAGGCAAATTATTATGTGTCTAGGAGTTGGTCTTCTCATTTGTTGTCTTGCAGGGTTTCTCTGAATCTCTTGTGTTTGAGTTTTTGTATCACTAATTAGATAAGGGAAGTTTTCTTGAATGATCTCATGGAGAGTTTGTTCCAGTGTGGTCTCTGTCTCTCTTTCTGCCTCAGGAAGGCTGATTACTCTTAGGTTCGGTCTCTTGAAGTAATTGCTCATCTCTCAAAGGTTTTGTTCTGTGTTTTTGAGCTTCTTTTCTGTGTTTTTAAGAGTTTGGATTAGTTCTATATTTTGGTCCTAAAGCTCTGAGATTCTTTCTTCTGCTTGGCTAATTCTGCTTTCCATGCTTATCAGTGTGTTATTCATTTCATTCACAGTATTCTTTATTACTGTTATCTCAGATATCAGCTCCTTCCTAGTTTCTTCTTGTCTTTCTTCAACTCTTTTTAATCTCTACATTAATGTCTTGATATCTAGGTTTGTAATTTGAGACCAGACATTCTGGGGGCTCTTCATTGTTTGCATTGCAAAGTCAGTTTTCTCAGTGTCTGCTCTCCCAGGGGTCTGGGGGAGACGCATATTCTTCTTTTGGTTTTTATTCATATGTGTAGATTTTTCTCTCTCTCTGCTTTTCCTCCCCTTCTTTAAATTCTGTTTTCCAGGGATGTTGGGGTTGCTTTTGTTTCACTTGTGCAATTTCCTGTTCTTCCTTATGAGTGTCCTCTGGCTTTGTTCACTTTTGAGGTTGGAGTGTGGGCTGCGGGCTGTACATTTTGCAGTTTTGAGGTTTAATTGAGGAGGAAGCTGTGATTCAGAATCTATATGCTGATTCCAGCATCCACCAACAGGTGTATGAGCACACTAGAACCTATTTCCCATTGCCTTACAATCTGTGCAGCAGGATTAGGTTTGGTCCCTGGATCAAAAGGAGGTACAAAAGAGGAAAATAATGGAGGAAGGGGGGGGTCGATAGGAAGTTAGAAAGAGAGGAGAGTGAGAGGGAAAACAGACATACATACCAACTAACAGATGAAAAAGAAACACACGACCAGAGAGAAGTGAAAAAAACACACAAGAAAAATTCCCTGAAGAATACTGGTAGCTACAAAGAGACAGGCCAATAAAATCGTGAAACATAGTGTAAGTCAGAAAGGAAACAAGTGAGCAAAACAAACAGACAAAATGATAAAATCAAAAGTCAAAATAAGTGATCAGACTAGCTCTGGAATCTTTCCTGAGTATCTAAGGTCCCTTCAGCTCTGATCTCCAGCCTCTCCCCTCTATTTTCATTGTAAGCAGCTAGATTTACTCTCAGTTTGGGTTTGGTTTTTTTTAGCCTGCTGCCTGGGAGGTCTGTGTTGCTTAGTTGCCTTTGTCTGATTTGGAGTAGGGAAGGGGCTCTGTCTCCTGTTTAGCAATGTTACCTAGGAACCGAGGTGGAGGCTGATGGAATGTGGGCAGGGCATTGCAAATCTCTGCCTGGAGAATGGCCGAGGTAGCAGTTTCACTTTCACGGATCTTTTCTCTCCGCTCGTCTGGGTCCCTGTTTGATCCACTATGGTGGACTGTGGTGTGGGAGGCACCGGGGATCAGCTGCACATCTGGGCGCTGGATCCAGGGTGCCACCAGCAAGTTGGGGTGGAGGAGGGGGTCAGGAGTTCCCTCCTCTGGAGTTGAGAGCCTCCAGTCAGCACCTCCTTAAGATATGCTGTTCCCTTACAAAAGCATGGGGTTGCGTGCTGAGTGCCTCAGCAAGGGTGGGCCAAGAGCTCCAGATCTCCAAAGCTCCAAAGGGCAGGCGGTGAGCAGCGAGGTTGGCCCTGGGCCCCTCACAGGGTACTTCAGCCATAAATGGGACCAGTATCTGTGAGGGGCAGGCACCCAGAGCCTCCCTGGGTGACTGGCAGCTTAGTGCTGGGTGCTGGGTGAAATGATGTAGCCAGGGAGGGAGCTGAGACGTGGGACTCCCGGTTAGACAGGAGTCACATGTAGTGGAGCAGCAGCAGCTGGGGGCTGCAATATCCTGCCCTGCATAGGACCAAAGAACCCCGGGCCTTGGACCAGTGTGGCTGGCAGTGGGCCGGGGGGTGGGGGAAGAAAAGTAAGAGTCTTTTTGGGAACTCATGTTCAGAGAATCTCACAAGTCTACCTTTGCCATCGCCATCTCACCGGAACTCCCTAATTACCATTTTCTACACATTTTTTTGTTGAATTGGAGTCTCACTCTTGTCATCTAGGCTGGAGGGTGGTGGCACACTCATCGCCACCGCAGACTCAACCTGCTGGACTCAGGCAGTTCTTCTGCTTCAGCCCTCCAAGTAGCAAAAACTACAGAAACATGCCACCACACCTGACTAGTTTGTGTGATTTATTGTAGAGTTGAGGCCTCACCAAGTTGCCCGTGCTGTTCTCAAACCCCTGGGCTCAGGCAATCCTCTTGTTTTGGTCTCCCAAAATGCTGATATTACAGGCTGAGCCATTGCACACAGCCTTCTACATGTTTTTAAATAAGTGCCATTGTTCACGATAGCAAGAACATGGAACCAACCGTGCTTCATGTCCATCAGAAGAGAACTGGATTAAAAAAAAGTGGTACATATACATGAGGAAATATTATGCAGCCATAAGAAAGACAAAATCATGAACTTCACAGCAACCTGGATGGATTTAGAGTCTAATACTGAGTGATGTATCACAGAAACAAAAAACTGAGTATTACATAATAAGTGAATATTGAACAATTATCATAATACTATAAGAAAAGGATTGGCAGTAGCGGGAAACTGTAGGGGGGGCAGGAGGCAGGGTTGGCAGTAGAGGAAATCTGCCAGGGGAGGGGGAACACTTCATCAACAAGGGTACCTACACAATGAATGTTTGTATACCTAATGCTGAATTGTACCCAGCATCTTTAAAATAAAAAATAAATAAATACATAAAGGAATTAAAACAAAGAAAAAAAAGAAAGAAAGCGAGATACAAGGCAATGCCAGAGCCCCACAACCTTAAATAAAAAAATAAATATTTCTGGATGGAAAAAAATGAACTTCAATTTAACCTAAAGAAAGTTTCAGTTCTTCCTTTACTGTTTTTAGTTAAGCAGATTTTATCACCCTATCTTTTACTAATTTATTTTATATTTTCAAAATCTCTCAACTTATATTTTATTCAGTACTGGTTTTCTTTTTTCTGTAGTCTAATAGAGAATACAGGTTTTATATCATAAAGATTGTAGTGATATAGTTTAGATTCTTTATAATGAGTGTCTACTGAGAAAAGGGAACATCAATTTGGAAAACTTTCAGAATAATTTGGAGGGAAGAATACGCATTAGAATATGTCCGTATCTGATTATCAGTGTCAACATTGTTTTCTGGAAGTAATCAGGAATGAGAAAATTAAAAGCATAAAAAAATCAAACATAAGAAGAATTCAACTAAATAAACCAGAAAAATAGTTTTATTTTTCTGATAATAATAGAGATTTTTTTTCAGTGAATCTGAAAAGAAAGAATTGACACAGTTAAAAGAGAAGAAAAAGATAATAAATGTGGTTCATCAAGTAGTTGATTAATTATCTGCACAGAGGGATGGTTTAAAGTGTTAAGATTGTAATATATATTTTATTATAAACTTCTATGGTTCTTTGGAATATAAGTGAAAGAAAATATTTTCTTAAACAGAAATTATATACTAACTCACCAGAAACTGATGACAAATTTGAGAAAAGATATATTGAAATTGATGAAGAGAGATGCAAATTTTCATACAGCATGTAAGAGTTGTGTCTTGAACTTTTTTTTTAGTTTGACTAATTATTTTTCCTAAAAGAGTCTACTCATTAATAAGTTTGCTACACTAATTCTTTTTAATTCTTGGTTTATCTGAAACAATTTGGATGCAATCTAAGTTGACACCACTTGTGCTTTCTTAGAGCTTATAAAAAGCCAGACATTCATTTAAAAGGAATGGAAACTCAAGTTATTGTCTTTTTCTCTCTCTTTTTTTCTTTCTTTCTATTTTCCTTCATTCTACCATCCTTTAGGAATCAGTTTGTCTAGTTTTAAGGCTTTTTAAAATTTTTTTTTTTTTTAGATAAATAGTAGTGTGCACTCAGGGGATTTTCAAAGGCTTAAAATTCTGAGTAAGTTTTAATATACAGACGTTAGGACTAAAACATCTGGTATGCATGCTGAAACTCATCCAGTAAAATAACTATTCTAATTTTATTTTTAATTCACCTAACTTATGATTATTGAGAATAACCAATAGATAGATATTAGAATTAGAAGGCATATGAAGCATGTGATTATGCTTATCTTAAAATCAAGTTATTAAGTATTTGATTGCCTTATTTGTGTCTCAGGCATAGCATATCAAGTAGAAAATTTTAAATAAAACAAAAAAGATGGAAAGTCTCTACCTCTCAAATAGCATATAGCATAAATTGTGATGATTCATTGAGTGCAAATTTGGTAGCAAGCAATGTGATAAGTTGTCTACCTTCCTGTTCTTATTTTATTATCCCATTTATTGAAATCATTTTGATAGAAGCATTTTACCAATGAGCTTTTTAAATTTTGAGCTGAAGTGCAGATTGAGTTTAATATCATATTCATGACACTAAAACTGATGTACAAATTAGTGATTGCATTCATCTAAAAAGAAGAAACAGTAGCTTAAACAAAATTAGAATTTAATTTTTATTATGTTTTTTAAAAGTCTGGAAGTAAGCATTTCAGGGCTAGTATGTTGGCTTCATAATGAAATTAGAATTTCATATACTTCTGTAAATCTATTTATCAGTACTATGTGCCAACTGTTTAATAGTCAAAAAAAGACTGCTTCAATTCTAGCTAGTTTTCCTTTGCCTCCTAGACTGAAAAAAAAATGGAAAGACTAAAAGTTGCCATTTTCTTGTCCCATGATTTCCTGTTCCCATAATAGGATGCTTTCTCAAGTCCCTTCTGAAAACTTCCACTTAACTATCTCCACCTTCAGAAAAATATCACATCATAAGACTTAATCTCAAACGAGACTGGGAAATACAACTTTTTATCTCAGTACTTTGCTAGTACAGCAAAATCAAGATTCCAGTAGCAAACAAGAATGGAAGAATATATTTCATAGCACCAAAAATCTAAATCATTATGGAGCAAAGAGCTCTGATTTAAAGTCAGATTTTCTCATTTAAAACCCAGGGCAGATAATCACTATCATACAGAACATTATTTTCCCTGGTCTTGGGTACATTAAAAAAAAAATCTCAGAAAGAATAGACTAGAATAGAATGCAGTAAATAACTAGTTTATGAATCTGATAAATGTCACAAATGTCAGTACATCAATTAGGAGAGGACTGATAGAGGACAGCTATATAAATATGGAGAGCTATAAACAATACGTGAAGGACTTTCTTTTTCTTTCTTCCTTTTTTTTTCCAGTTCTTTCTCCTGATAATTGAAACCTTGTAAAATACTTCCAATTTGCCTTGCTGACCTTACTTGACTGAATTGTAGTTTAACTATCAGAGAACATTATGCAATTTCAAGAATGAGAGAAATATGCCATGTAGGTACAAGAAATAATTTATTTTAGGTTCCTGAGTGAAATCTAAGGCCAATATAGCAATGTGGATTTATTGCCCTTTTCATTTTCCATTTTTTTGAGACATAGAAGCATACTTCTACAGAGTTATATGAGCAAAGTTATAAATGCTCAAAATGTTTCTAGTTTTAGCATTTGATTTCTTTGTTCTATAAACCCATATTCCTGACTTTAGTCAAACCTTGAATCATGGGGGTAGTTAAAATCATTACATATTCACTAGAGATTATTTGTTTTGGGGGGTCTTTGCTTGAAAATTGAAGAGTTTTCATGATATATTGATAAAGTCTGTTAAAAAGTGAAACGAAGTCATAAACACATCCCAACTGCAGATAGATACATTAAGTGGAAAACATTCCTTGTTTGCTAAGAACGCGGCAGTTTTAAAAATTCACTAACGGTGTTTACTTAAAAAATATGAAGAAAATACTTCAATGAACATGATCAATTTTGAAACCAATTTATTTTGTTTAAACAAAAATAAGACCTGTCAAGCACATGTCAAGATTTAGAAAGCTATTATCTGTACTCATTTATTCTATGCTCAGTGTTTATTTAATATTTCTCTTCTAGAAAATAGTCTTATATACTAAATGAGAAAGAATAAAAAGCATATCTATATGTGCATATGCATATATATACTCTATTAATATACAAATTCTCAGAAATTTTATCTTAAATAGATCATGAGGAAGGACTTGTGGCAAGAGGCACATAGTGATCCTCATGATTATGTTTGTAGCATTTAGCATAATGATTGGCATACAACAAAAATTCAATAAGTATGAGTAAATTAATAATTGGAATGCTTTAAAACTGGTGACAGACTTCCTAAACAAATATATCTAATAATATTTAAAGGAAGCACAGGATAACCTTGTTGTTTCAATTTTATGTTTGTTTAGTATGATTTCAGCTATCGTACATCCACCTGATTTCTTGAATACAACTTGCATTTGTTTCTGCATACATTTTGAAATACTTCTCTCTATTTAATTCTACAAGAATAGTCAACTTAATAAGATAGAATTTACTTCCGATTTTATTATATTCTCATCCAGCTTAAGGACAATTGTGTTTATATTTTTATTTTTGTTTCAGGAGTTCTAGATTAGAAAATTAGGCGCTAAACAGTTGTGGATCTGTTGCCTACAAGACGAAGAAGATTTATTTTCCTTCCCCTTTGAATGTCATATCAAATAAATAGGCTGGGAGTTTATCTGTGATAAATGCACTCTGTTTAACGCAATGAGACACTTTCTTATTTTGAGTATCTAGCATAGTATCAGCTAAATCTCTTCTGCTGATTTAATTTAAAAAAGCTTAATGCTAATTATTTTCCATCTAAATTTTTAGATTCTCACAAACAAAAAAATACATATAATCCTTTTACATAATGAAAAAAAAAAACTGCAGTACTAAAACTGTTTGCATGGTTTTTAAGGATGTGTAAATGTGTTAAACAACTAATGAATTATTCAACAGTGCGCATCCTTGGAAGATGCACAGATTTTAATGAGCCTCCCTAATTTGACTTTCATACCAAAGTATATTATTTAATCCCAAGTTGTTTTTATTGAATAGTGTTCATTAGAAAAACTTACTCATCAATTTACTGTGTCTTGCAAAAAAGAATAACTATATACTTATTTTCAGCAAGTTTTGTAGTTTTTCCTCTAGAATTTATTGTATGGATAAAAATCATTTTAAGCTAATTTTTATACATCTCTATATAAAGATAAGCAAAATATAAGTGGAAATATCTTCAGTATCATTATGCTGTTACCCAGAAGCTATAACTATGTGCCAAAAAACAGTTTGAACCCAGCTTTAAATATGTGGTAACACTCTAGACTTTTTTAGTATGCCTCAATCTTGAGATGGCTGGTTCAGACAAAGCTCAGGGATGAAAACTGCTGGGTATACAAATTCTTGCTGTGTGTGCGTGCGTGTGTGCGCACACGTGTGCGTGTGTTTGTGTGTGTGTGTGTGTATGTGTGTGTGTGTGTGCGTGTGCATGTGTTTGTGTGTGTGTGTGTGTATTTTCCTTCTTTAGGAGAACAGAAAATATCTTTAATTCCTTTTATTGGGAAAGTGACATTGGATACATTTGGATGATTTTAGCCACTTAATGCCAAGAAAAAAGTTATTTAAACACAAGTATACTTGTGTTTTGTAATTTTTAGATTATAGATCTCATTAAAGTAGAAAGGCATGTATAATAATATTGATAACAATAAAAATGTTAGTAACCCTTACTTGTCATTAATTATATAAACATTTTTTTTCTTGTGTTATTCTTCCAGGAAGGAGTGCTATCGTGTAAGCATATTATTTTCTCTATTTCATTGGTGAAGAACTGAGATCTAGAGGAGTGAAGTAACTTCCCCACACTGTACCCAGCAATTTAGTGACGGGGCAAAGCTTGACTGCCCTCTTTAGACCTTGCTGAGAGTACATTCTGGTGAGTTGAAGTCATTATTTTATTTTACTTGCTTTAATTTGGGAGAAGTAAATTGTACATTTCTCTAATACCTGTACAATAGTTCATATAATACTCTTCAAGAAGCTTGCTAACTTATAAAATGTTATTTGTCTCATAAACTCTACTGGCAGCCCACATAATTTTCAGTACAATTTTGTGTTCACTTTAATTATGGTGTTTGTTTACTGTAAGAGGACAAATTAGGGAGACTGAACTAAATAAACTGAAGCTATAGTCTACAAAGAGATATAGATGACATTTTATTATAAAAGTTTAGCCTTTGAATTTTCAAGAATTAGAAATATAGAACCAAACTATTTTATTTTTGGTTTTTTATGTATTTTTAAAACTATTTGTTTTAATCTTTAAAATTGTTAATTTTTGCAAATGACTGGTGCTCTAATACTTTGCAAAAGCTATCCAAAATAGTTTTACATCAAATTAAAGAATAATACACAGTATAGTTACAAAATATATATTTTCAGATTTGGGTAGTGATTGATAATATATGAGTTCTATGTTCTGGTTCTGACTTTGTTGTTATGATAAGATATTTAAATTTTCTTATTTTGTGTGTCTTCAACTTACAAGATAGTAATATAAAAACAATCTATTTCTTTAGTCATGAGGGAGTTGAAAAGGGATGCATAAATCATCCAAATCCTTCCCATAGATTTACAGTTGACACGGGATGAGAAGGAGAGA
This sequence comes from Carlito syrichta, assembly GCF_000164805.1. Taxonomy (NCBI): domain Eukaryota; kingdom Metazoa; phylum Chordata; class Mammalia; order Primates; family Tarsiidae; genus Carlito; species Carlito syrichta. The sequence goes on from NW_007246024.1 coordinate 112,112, forward strand.
GTTTTTGAGAAGGGTAATAATATGAAACCATTGTTTTGACTTCACTAAGGAGGCAAGGGCAATAATGGCATGGAGAGTGCCAAGTGTGCTTCATGGAATTCTCTATGGCTGACTTCTGGCCATCTTCCATCCTTAATTATAGGCCTTCCTTTATAATTGACAGAGTAAAATTTAAACCAATCCTTTTAATAGACACTCAATGTGTCGCCACTGTTTATTTTTTATTTATTTTTTTTTTTTGAGTTGGAGTCTTACTCTGTCACCCAGACTGGAGTGCAGTGGCCACTCCCGGCCACCACAGCCTCGACTTGCTGGGCTCTGGCGATCCTTCCGCCTCAGCCTTCCAAGTAGATGGAACTACAGGCGCGCGCTGCCATGCCTGGCTAATTTTTTGATTTATTGTAGAGATAAGGTCTCGCCAAGTTTCCCAGGTGGGTCTCGAACCCGCGGGCTCAGGCAATCCATTCTTCTCAGCCTCCCAAAGCGTGGGATCACAGGGTGAGCCACCGAGCCCAGCTGTTTCTTCTTAAAGACATAGGACTATTGCTATATTACTTTAAAGTTAAAACAAACAAGCCACAATTTCCTAGTTAATTATTAAGAAATGGCTTACTCCGTCCCTTCTCCTCTAATCTGTTTATGGGGTCAGCCTCTTCTATGCAGTGATCTGGACTCATATTAGGGCTTTATGGTAAGAACATATTGATGATGGCCCAGACACTGGAAGTAGATTACTATGTCTGAAACTTTGGCTCCAGTTTTTACTATAAGACTCTGGCATGTGACTTAATCTAACTGTGCTTCAGTTCTTCATCACTCAAAGAGGAAAAAACTGTAGTAGTACTCTCATATTATAAATACACACAGAACATGTTATATTTCTAGAAAATTTAGATTAAATTTCACATAAAAGGTAAATATATTGGTGTTGCAAGTTTCTTCGACCAAAATGCTATGACTCATTCTTAAGCATTATTAAAATTTATTCCTTTGCTGATACACTGTTATGAATACAGGAATCTTAATTTCATGTTTCCTTAGCTGTGAAGGGAACTTAGATTCCTTTTCTTCCTCCATGTTTTAACTTACACAGTCCTAAACAGACATAACTTTACACTGAATTTATTTAGGCAAAATCTTAACCAGTAAGACCTATACCCATAGGATTCAGCTCAAGACTCTAAATGTGGCATAAGCTGCAAAACTTTCCCAAGCACCATGCACATCATTCTTGTAGGTAGTGAAGTGGGGAACCTTAATGAGAGAGACGTTATAAAATATTTTCTCGAGATCTCTTATTTTCACTTTAATATTATAAAATTGTTAAAAAAAGTCAACTTGGCACTTCATGTTAAACAAATTCACTCGGTAAATCTATAGATTTTATCTTCCTGTCTGTATTTGCATTCATTCTTTTTCTCCCTCTTTTGCAGATATAGACATAGATTGATATAGATGATATAGATATAGATATAGGTACAGATACAGATATAGACATAGGGATATGATATAGATATGAATACAGATAGATACAGATATAATTATAGATGTATATATAGAGAGATATAGTACCTACATGAATCATATAGATACGGGAGATAATGCATGAGCAAAACCAAGTCATTTATTTTTCATTTTAGTAGACCTTCCATGGTTTTCAGACAGGATGTAGACCAAATAAGAACTAAGAATTGCCAGCTTCTTTCATTATTTTGCAATTTGATCCACCTCAATCGACTTCCCCCCTCCACCCATATCCTCAGCTCATCTCTCACATGGTCTTTATTCTAAGCTGTAACTATTGACCACCAAACTCCTCTGGCCAAAATTCTTGTGTACATCTGAAATGTTTTCCAGTACTTAAGATGTTTGTAAATTGTTTTTTTTTTGTACTGTACTGCAGTAGTACTTAGACAACTGAGGGCTTTCTGCTTGATCAAGAGAAATTAAGAAACTTATTCATCCTTAATTGCCTAGAGAGCAAAATATCAGAAGTATAATTACAGAATGGATAGAGGCTAGTGGTTCACTTTCCACTTATCAACAGCAAATGCAGGTCAATGGCAGCACAAAGTCTAAGGGATTATATACAGGAGTAGCTTTCTCACAAATGTTTAGACATCTGAAATGAAGTTTTAAAATCCAAACAACCTCTATATTAGTAAATAAACTGTGCTCCAATTTTAAAAGCTTTTTGAAGGATGAACAAGAGAGAAGAAACCTTAGCACTTAGTCTATCACCTGCTCATCTTATTGAGTTGTATGATATGCCATAGGAAAATGGTCTGGCAATCCGTAGAATGAAAAATGAGTGACATGAAAATTAGTTAGATGAAATAGATTCAGCTACTTGAAATGCTGAGGCAGAAGGATTGCCTGAGCCCAGTAGGTTGAGGCTGCGGTGGCTGTGTGCATGCCACTGCACTCCAGCCTGGATGATAGAGTAAGACTCCAACTCAAAAAGAAAAAAAAAGTTGTAACAGCTGGCTTGTTTCCTTTTTCCCTTGTGGAACTCAGTTTCCATTCATCAGAGGCCCTAAAGTTTACTCACAACACACAAGCACATACATATGCATATATCTGCACCGATAACAAAAATGACAGAAAATCCCAAAACACCCTGACAAGGTTATGAAGCATGTTGCACTTAGGAAACATGAGAAGAAAATGCTACTGTTTAGGAATTTACCTCCCATGACCACCAAACCGGAACAAAGACTAGTCCCTTATGACTACTCAACTGCATAGTTTTCTCCATAAATCCTGAGTTCCGCTGTTTACTACTATCACATAAGTGCATCAATTTCCACCAAAATTTCCAAAGAACTGTGAATACAATAAATCTTTTTTGGACAGTTTGTTTACTTTTTGAATAAACAGAACTTCAAGCCTTATTATGCTTTTAAAAACAAAATAAACAAAACAAATAGTTGGTTTACTGAAATTATGTCAGATTTTTCTAAGGCATGCTTTTCAGAGAAATAGTTCCAGAAGGAATTCCTACGAAAATTATTCTTCAATCACATAATTTTCAAAACATTGTATTCCACGTCCCTATCTTGAAGGGTTGAAGTGACCCTAGGCATACTGAAGTATCTGAGAAGATGTTTAGTAAAGAAGTGTTTAAAAGATTAATTAACCAAATGATTCCCAAACTTATTGGGTCACAGAATATCTTTACTTCTCTCTTGATATTTGTGGTAACAATAACACTGGTGTTTGGATAACTACTTTTAATTTAGCTGAAATTTAATTCTATGAAGTCCTTGGAAACTGTGTGCTTTGCTTGTCTTCATGTTTTTGCTAATATCCTATGTAATAGTACTTTCTCCTAAGAGCCGAGTGCTTTTCCAAACTAAGTATGACCCCTTGAATGAACAATTTTTTAATTTTACAAATGTAAAACTTTAGTCTTTTTAATTGTGAATGTTTTAAATCTCTTCTTTATTTAACTGTCAAATGCTGAAATATACATTTTACTTTTTTTAGATTACCCTACTCTAGGATTGTAGTGTAGGCATTTAGATTATTGAATGCTCTTCTCTTGTATTAAACACTAGCTATGACAACTAGCCTGCTCATATATGGAACATAAAAAGATTTCTTTATTATTATTTTTATTAATTATTATTATTATTATTACTATTTTACCATGCATTTAATCATACCCCTCGATATGAAGAGTACTGTCACTCAAATACTCCCCTAGTGTAGTCTAAATGCTGCAACAATGCAAGGGATGTGTAAGAAACCAGTTACCTGAGCAGGAAACACTCATAAAGAGACTCTTTTTCTCCTTTAGAATGTCTGTTCGCTTGACTTCCATGCCCCAAAACTATAGGAGAGCAACGATTGACAATGAATGCTGTCAAAAATAAATAAATAAATAAAGTGAAAATTGTTTCAAACCATCTGTACATTCTTTCAGGGAAGTTGTGTGTCCAAATGCCATCAGTTAGAATTCAAGACTGAGACTGACTTGTGAGTCAATAGCCAGTGTCAGATCTAAATCAAATGTGTCACTGTTAGTTTCCTGAGTCATCATTTTAAGTCCCACTGCATAACTTAAACCAACAGAGACATTCTAACTTCCATTAAAAAAAAAACCAAAAAACTTGTGTTTATACTCATAATTTGTTATATTCACCACTTCCTTTTCTATGTCAATGTTATACATACCACTCTTTTTCAGTTGAGAAATAATAAACAAACTCCTGGCCTTTTGTGTTCCTCAGCCTCTACTGAAAGAAACTTTCTCAAAGGTTGGTGAGATAGTGTTTTTTGGATAACATACTAAACGATCAAATAAAAATGAGGAGACAAAATTACTAAGGTTACTTCTGGTTTTTTAAATTATTATCATATGAAATTATATTGTTATTTTTTTCCTCCTCACGAAAGTAAGGTAAACTTTGAATTTTATTCTGCTGTAGTATTGCTAAAGTGAAAGATTAGATGGCTCTAAGGGTGTAAGAGAAAATTCTAATGACTGAAGATCATAACAAGCCAATTAGTGATATCCATAGTAAGAAGAAGAGGAAATAATTAAATTATAGAAGATCAAAACGCCAGTTCTTTTTTTAATGAACAATTCTAAATTTTTCTTTCATTTTTTTCCTCTACCAGGAATTCTTTGGCTGTCAGAATATAAAAGGACAGAAAAGACCTTTCTTCTAATGGTAGCATGAAGAACAATCTAAATAAAATACAAAGTACACTCTTCTATGAAGATAGAGAAGGGTTGTAGATTCAAACAGCTAAATGAAATGAACTCCAAAGAGAGGCCAGCCCTTCAGAGAGAAGAAGACAGTAATAGTCATTTCCATCTCGAGGCCATTGCCAGGTTTGGATCTCAGGACTGAGGGCAATGAGAGCTCAACCCAGTGGTCATTCCTGTGCAACTGCAGAAGCCAAGGCTGGGTGTGGATAAGACCCCACCTTTCTTTATGAAGACCCTTCACAGTACCAGAAAAATGGCCTTAGAACTTCTGAGTAGAAGTAGAGACAGTAGAGAAGAGGCATTCTTGTTATTTCATGATATAGCTGTTGATTTCACCCAAGAAGAGTGGAAGCTATTGAGTCCTGCTCAGAGGACCCTATACAGGGAGGTGATGTTGGAAAACTATAGCAACCTCGTCTCTTTGGGAATTCCATTTTCCAAACCAACACTCATCATTCTGCTGGAACAGGGGAAAGAACCCTGGATAGATGAGAGACAGTGTCAGCCCAGGTCCTGTACACTAGATCCAAAGTCAGGAATTCAACCTTGCTCTCCCTTCTCGCTGGCTTTCTGCAGTCCGCGATTATGCCAGGATATGCTGCATGACCATCAACTTCAAGTCTGTTCAGTCTTGTCTGCAGATACTCGCCAAATAGCAGATCTTTGCCCAGTAAATCGGAAGCAGCAGCAGCCATCACTCTCTTACCAAAGTTTCTGGAGTGACAGAGTTGATGATCAAGACAGAAAAGAGGGCTCCACATCCTTTTTTGGTATAACACGAGAACAAATTACTTTAAGGAGTTTCTCTAGCTCTCCTGAAGGACAGCTAATGAGCTCAAGAGAAGGCAACACAGTAGTAAAAATAAAGCTAAACTCAGCTGAAGAGGCAAACCCCATGGAAACACACAGAGTATCAACGTGGGCAGAAATGCCAGGATTTGAAGTTTTCCGTTGTTTTAAAAATTGTGAGCTAAGCTTCAGCCAGAAGTCAGTTCTCTTTGCTCATCAGAGGACTCACTCAGGAAGAAAGCCTTATATTTGCAGTGAGTGTGGCCGAAGCTTTAGTTATAAATCAGCTCTTGTGACACACAAGAGAACACATACGGGAGAGAAGCCTTACCTCTGTTCAGAGTGTGGGCAAGCTTTCAGCCAGAAGTCCAACCTAGTCACACACAAGATGGCACACTCTGGGGAGAAGCCCTTTGCATGTGAGGAGTGTGGGAGAAGCTTCAGCCAGAAGTCAACCCTCATCAGACACCTTAGGACACATTCAGGGGAGAAGCCCTTTGTGTGTGGGGAGTGTGGACGAGGCTTTAAGGATAAGTCAAACCTTATCACACACCAGAAGACTCACTCATGGGAGAGGCCTTATGTGTGCAGGGAGTGTGGGAAGCTCTTTAGAGATAAATCAACTCTCAGCAAACACCAGAGACTTCACTCAGAGGAGAATCATCATTTGTGCAGTGAATGTGGCCGGAGCTTTAGTCAGAAATCACACCTCATTAAACACAAGAGAACACACTCAGGAGAGAAGCCTTTTGTGTGTGCAGAGTGTGGGCGAGGTTTTAGTGACAAGTCAAACCTGACCACACACCAGAGGATACACTCAGGGGAGAACCCCTATGTGTGTGTGGAGTGTGGGCGAGGGTTTAGTGTGAAGTCAGCTCTCATCACACACCAGAGAACACACTCAGGAGAGAAGCCTTACGTGTGCAACACATGTGGGCGAGGCTTTAGCCATAAGTCAACTCTCGTTGCACATCAGAGGACCCACTCAGGTGAGAAGCCTTTTGTGTGCAAGGAATGTGAGAGAGGCTTCAGACAGAAGTCACACCTCATCAGCCATCAGAGAACACACTCCGGGGAGAAGGCTTATGTTTGCACAGAGTGTGGGCAAGGCTTTAGTCAGAAAGCAAATCTAGCCAGGCACAAGATGGCTCACTCAAGGGAGAAGCCCTTTGTGTGCAAAGAGTGTGGACGAGGCTTTAAGCAAAAGTCAGCCCTCATAAGACATCAGAGGACACATTCAGGGGAGAAGCCTTATGTGTGTAAGGAGTGTGAGCAAGGCTTTAGTGACAAGGTAACACTTGCCACACATCAGAGAACACACTCAGGGGAGAAACTTTATGTTTTCAATACATGTGAGGAAGGTTTGAAGTTAAAGTCACACCTCACTGGACACCAGAGGACTCACTTGTAGAGATTTATGTGCTGGGAATGTAGACAAGACTTTAGCAATGTCATATCTCATCGCTCAAGACAACTGTAGAGGGCATCTCATATGTGCAAAGGGTGCACTCCAGAGATCTGTTAACCATCACCAGAGAACAGGAGAAGACCTACATGTATAAGGCAGTGGTTCTCAATTATAAACAATTTTATCCTCTCCCATGTGACATTTGGGGATGTAGAGACTGTTGATATTGTCACAACTGGGAGGCTGATACTGGCATCTAGTGCGTAGAAACCAAGAATAATACTACACATCCCATGTTGCACAGGACAGATCCTCACAATAAAGAATTATCTGACCCTATAAGACTTGGACCATTCTATGGCAAGCTTTTGCTCCAGGATCTGCTCACTAACTTGGCCAAACTTTTCTTAGACCATGCTGCAGCTGGGAACATTCCTAACCAACCATCTTTTCGTTCCCTCTCCTTCATATCTAGGTCTGACAGCTTTCACTGCCTTCTTGGACTCCATTTCTAGTTCGTTTTTTTTTTCCTTCAAATATGGTTTTTCCAATAATCTCTTTCATATCTAATCTTGTGTTCTTAGAAGATTCCAACAACACAGTTACAAAGGGAAAACTGCAACTTTACCATGAAGCAACTTGGTGCACACCAGTTTAACAAAGTTAACTGTTAATATAGGAACAAACTGATGGCTTCATAAGCTTCCTGATAGGATTACATGAAAAGGGCACCACAACATTATATATGTGTGTATAGATATATATATGCGTGTATATATATATGTATATATATATATAAATATTTCTTCCAGAAAATGTGTAACCTAAGGCTTGTAATAAGGAATCACTAGACAAACATAAATTGAGAAGTATTCTATAAAATAACTGCTCTGTACTCTTCAAAAATATCAAGGATAAGAAGGAAAAAGGAAGGCTGATTATGATAATTGTTCCAGATAAAAGGAGACCACAGAGATATGACGGCTTAATAAAATGCTTGATTCAAGATTGAATCCTAGGCAGAAAAAATATAGTTAAAAAAGACTGTGGTTAGAGAGCAGTGCTTAATAAATGTTAAATAAGTGTTTAGTGCAGTGTAGTCTGGTCTTGTATTCCTGTTCTTGCTCTATGAAAATATACAGGTCTTGGTTTTCCTAGGTAAAGAAACACAGTGACTCCAACGTATTCAAAATTATTTAGAAAAAAAAAATGGTCTTAAAATGTTCATAGAAAACTAAATGCATATGTAAATATAAAAATGTTTTCCTGGAGATTAAAAAAAAGAGAGAAAGAACACAAATGGAACAAAGACAAATCATCAGCAAATCCAGTTAAAAACTGTATGAGAATCCCTTATCCTTTTTTTTTTGCAACTGTCCGCTATGTTTAATATTATATAAAAATAAAAACATTAGCAAAAAGAAAAAAGGAAAGAAAAAAACATTTTTTAAATAGAAAGAAGGGAAGGAAGCTCTTAGCATTTGGGGTTGGTTTGTAGTTAGAATATCACAGGCAAAATGTAATTAGTGCTGCAACTTAGCCTGGATTAACTCAACTCCTGAAGAAATTAGAAAGATTAGTTCATGCTCTAATTTCTAGATAAAACAAAGAACTTGTGAAATACTCAAACATAAATCCAACAGTTTCTTCATGCACGATGTTCTTAATATAAAAAATTACCAAATATGGAAAAAATGCAACCTATAGTCAAAAGCAAGTAATTGAAACAGACCAACACGTGACCAAGTTAATGGAAACAGCAGCAAGGACTTTAAATCAATTATTGCAACTATTCTAAAGAAATTAGAAAAAAATTGGTAGGCTATCTTGAAAGAAAAATCAAAACTCCAAGAAAAGAACCAAATATGACTACTCATATTGAAATATGCAAAATCTTATTTTGTTTCTCCAGGCTTGCTGATGCAGTGAAATTAACTGTCATCTTTCCTCCATTTATTTCTGAAATAACTTTCATGGATATTCAAATAAGTGAATTAAGTAAACACAGAAATAACATTAAAGGGAAGGCATCACTTTAAATGTTACTCATTTCTGTATTTTTTGAAACAGGAAAAACCAGCAACTAAACCCTGAACCAGTAAACGATATTATGAAGGGGCACTTAATCTAAAGTTTGTTTTTCCAAATATGGACCCTAAATAAAAATTATACAACTCCTTTGAACTCTGCCACTTACTTCTGAAACTACTATGATTTTTTTTCCTCAATAAAATAATCATTTTACTGAAAACTTATCACATGCCAGGAACTATACAAAGATCTTACAGAATGTCTCATTCAGTCCCCACAGTAACATTATATAGTAGGTTCTTTTAGTAGTGTTCTCATCTTACATCTGAGGAAATCAAGTCTTAGAGAGTAGTAACATAGATTACATTAGGGTTCTAAGTAAGGCCTCCCTATATCTGTTTCTTCTGCCTGGTAGTTTATAACTGTGTAATCTCTTCTCACACTGATTCTGCTCTTGTGTCTTAGTTTGGCAACAGTTTGGTGGCAAACTGGACAAAAGCAAAGGCTTGAAAAAGAGTTTACGTGCCTTTGCTTTCTTTCTTGCTTTCTCGTATTCAAGGTAACATGCCTAGGTTAACCTGAGAATATGGCTAGTTTAGCCTTCTGGAAACATACAAGAGACGACATGGAGCAGAGTCAAGTAATTCTAGTTGAGATCACCCTAGACAAAATAGCTTCCAGCTGACCACAGAAATAAGATCAACTCCTAACCTCGTTTCCAGGATTAGGACCAAGGTGAGATACTCACAAAATTTAGGGGACTACCAAAAAAGTCAGAGATGAGAATAAATAATGCTTTCATGCAAAATGTTAAGAAAAACAAAATTAAAGCAATCTGTTTAGATATCAAAAGTTTAGATAAAGATAGGGTAAATAATACTGGTTTTTTCCTTTTGTTTCAGATACCCATACAAAATGGCATTAAACTATTCATCAGGATAAACCAGACAACACAAGATTAAAAAAAAATAACATGATTTTTGCTTTAAGCTACTACATGTTGGGATATTTCCTGCACATCAGCAACATACCTCTAGGGATTAATTTTAAGGTCTTACAATAATACTTAGAGGAAAAATATTTAGATCTAAGACTGGTCTTCTTCTATTGTCATGAGTCAACATCCATAGCACCTCCCAGATATTGAAGTGTCATTTTAGAAGTAAAGGAATGGAGAGAAAGTATGAAAAACAGAGTCATCCAACAGAGACTGAGTTTGTTCGTATTTAGAAATGGCTTAATTCCAAACTTTAATGAGGCATTTATTTTTTTTCTTGAATCATTTGCCAAAGTAGTTTTCTTTTTCATAGATAAAAACTTATCATCTTCTAGACATAGCAAAATTTTTCCTTTTCCCTTCCTTCCTCTTTCTCTCTCTATCTCTCTCTCTGTATCTTATGTATTGGACCAACTCTGTCACCAAATTTGGTAAATATAATATTTAGTTTTTGTGTCTTTAATTTCATAAGAGTAACAATCATTAAAAAATTTAAAATTATTATTTATTCATTTAATTTGCCAATATTGGAATCACTATTCTTATATAAAATTGGATTTAGACTCAACGAACTGGCCAGATATGTTTCACTTGGTTTTGGAGTTAAAATGGTATAAAATGGGTTAAAATATTCAGGAAATGATTAATGTTTATTATAAAAACAATTTTGCAATGGATACAATGGATACACTACCAATATATTTATGTAACTATGATTTTATCCGTTTCTGGGATTATTTGACATCAGAGTCATGATCTAAATCAGTTTCATTTCTCTGTTAGTATGAAATAATCTTTATTGGTTTAAGGTTATCAAAACTTAGGCATTTTCTCCCTTAAGAAGGGCAGTATGAACTACGTGACTATTTTTTTCTTTTTCTGTATATCCTAAATAATCTTTCTTGATACTTAGTCACACAGACACACACACACAAATACACACACACCATGGAACCTGTAATTTAATACAAGATTCTTATTAGGGAAACTTTCCTTATAAAAATTGGTACTAAATGAGACACAAATGCATAAGGACTTATCCTTATTAGTTTTACATTATCATTAAAATATTGTCTATTATTTAGAGCTAAAAGCAAAATGTCCAAGAGGCCACAGATGTGGTTAATCTGCAAATGTGTACATGAGAAGTGAGTAACATATTTGTTCATAATATTTTCTTTTCAGACTTTTCCCTTTGGAGTCTGGGATGGGGGGAAATCCTCCGTCAACCTCAAGATGCAAGCTGTGTTATACAACTGTTGAAAGGCCGCAATATATATTTACAATGATTAAAGCAAACTGACTTTCCAGACCCAGAGAGTATAAGTTAATCAGTTTGGATACTGAGGAATTGAATTGCTTCCTACTTGCCTTTCCTTATGAGGTCCAGTAAGCTGATTCATAACTGCTGTTTCTATGCATTCCTTTTGGCAGATAGACAAGTGAACTGCTATAGTGGTGAATATCAACCTTCAAAAGGAAACGGAAAGAGTCATAAGGATCATTTTTCTTCAAATTCCACCTCTTGTTTAACTTTCTAAAAGAACTTAACATCAGCTATCTTTTAAAAAATAATTTTTTCAACTTCAGAGTTATTAATAATATAAACCAGGATTCTGGTAAATAGTAATGTTTAAAATACCCCCTACCCTCTTGCTGGTCCCTCTTTAACTGGTCCCCCTTATTAAATTGATAAAATTACCTAATAGGTCTAGAATGGCTGCAGTTTCAGGTCACTTGTTGAACTTACAAGTTTCTAAGTCAGGTAAATTCTCAGAGTTTCTCTTTTGCCATCTTCATTTAAAACCAAAAAAATAATAGTTGACTCTTACTATGCTGTGACAATGGATATAGTGACATCCGCAAAGTAGGCTGTACTCTGGGGAAGGACAAGTGCCACTTTCAATAAAAGTATAGAACGAATAACATTAGTGTCCCAAGTGCACACTAAATAGATTTATACATTTGGGCATCAGTTACCCAAGATATATTGGCCTTTAATTAAAAACAAATATCTGCCGGTATTCATTAGAATCCCTTTTAGAAAATTGCTACCGTAGTATGATGTTTCTGTTGAGTCCCTTGCAAATTAACAAAGAGTCTTTGGTACAAAGAACTGGACCATGCTGGCAGGGAAGGAAAATTCTACCAGGAAACATTTTGTGCATAGTTACCAATCAGTCAACAGCACTCCTCACTGAGATTTTAAAATGTTTTTCCCTGAGCAAACATTAACCACTTTAACTGAAAGATTTTGCCAGAATTTGATATGACACGAAGCCTGAACACAATATGTGCCAAATAATATAACACCACGAATGTCTTATTGTTACATTTAATCAGAACCATGATTGCCATGACTCTTAGACAAGGTTTGCTGTGAGACCTTTTTACATTTGATTTGGCCTTTTGATTTTTTATTATACCTTAGGAGGAGTACTGTGAGCAGTAGAATTTTTTTTTTAAAATGCAATTGCTTGTTTTTGTTTTTTGTTTTTTTGAGTCAGGGTCTCACTTTGTCGCCCAGGCTGGAGTACAGTGGCACACTCATAGCCACCGCAGCCTCGACCTGCTGGGCTCAGGCGATCCTTCTGCTTCAGCCTTCCAAGTAGCTGGAACTACAGGTATGCGCCACCACACCCAGCTAATTTTTTGATTTATTGTAGAGATGAGGTCTCACCCAAGTTGCCCAGGTTGGTCTCGAACCCCTGGGCTCAGGCAGTCCTCTCACCTCTGCCTCCCAAAATGCTGGAATTATAGGCGCGAGCCACCATGCCCAGTTCAATTACTTATTTTAAAGACAGGAATAAACCAGTATGTGCAAAAGCATGCTGTGGGGTTAATAAGACAGTCAGCATGTTTTATGATATGCTTCTAACATATACAGATGCTTCAACAACCATTGTCTGGATATAGTTTACTACATATGGCTTTTAAAATTATATATGGGTGCCTTTCCCCAGGTCAGAGGAGGTGCTTGAACATGTTGCATTGGATGCTGAGTGATTCCATGAAGCCCATTTAGATCGCTGCCTGTGTAGTCACAGGAGTGTGCTAGAAGAAGAGTATTGTCCGTGTCATTCTCTGCATTGAAAGAGAAAACATAATATGTATGACCTTCTAAATATTTTGGTGCCCAAGTTATTACCTAGTGTATAAAGAGAGAAATTACTTCTTTAAAAAGTTGGAGCAAAGTAATAAGTTGAGTAGAGAAAGAAAATGAGAGAGACAACACGCAAATTCAGGCAATGCCTGTTCTTCAGTTCTACTTACTCCAATGAACTTTTAACATTTTTCTTTGTAAAATCTGAATGTTATTTTAAAATGGAATGACTTAACAAAAAATCTGTTTTCATTTGTTTAGAAAATTGAACGGAAAATATAGGAAAGAACAGAAAAATAAAAGAGATCCTTGTTTATAAGGCTGAGTATATTCACAATTTAAAGGTTCAGGCTTAGGGAGACAGTGGCAATGGTCTCCTAGTAGGACTCTTATCTGTTGTCATGCCTCCTGTCTATTCTTTACAGAATTTTTTTTTTTTTTTACTTTTGTAGAGATAGAGTCTCACTATTTTCCCCAAACTAGTCTTGAACTCCTGGGCTACAGTGATCCTCCCACCTCAACCTCCCAAAGTGCTAGGATATGGGCATGAGTCACACACTCAGTCCCTTCACAGAACTTTTACATTAATCTCCCTAAAGCATTTTGACTCGTAACTACTTTTCAAGTAAATATATTCAAGACCTTCAATAATTTTATCTCTAATTTATTTTGTGAACTTTTTTCACTACTTCTTTACTCTTAGTTGTCTTTTCGGTCTAAATTATCTACTGATTGAAACATCCCTATACATTCTCATTTCCGTTTTTATTCAAATTTCACGTGCTGTCTACAAACTTGTGACTTCACTGAAACTCTTCGGTTTCCACATGTCAATGTGTGCTATTTCCCTCTTAAATATTATTCTGATAACTTTTGTATCTTAAGTCATAATTAATTTACTCTTAAAACCTCCCATATCAATATATCCAGATCTTTCACATGGCATTTCATCATATTCTTTGTCATACATTAAATCATCTATGTAGCTGCCTCGTATCCTCCACTGAACCTGATACTTTTTCTTTCATTTATAACTAATCTCTTTGATATCAAAATTCAATTTATGGTTATGTCAGTAATGTTCACTTACCTCTCAGAGTACATTGCATTTAATGAATACTATATAATTCACTGAGTAACTGCAAAAGGGAACATATTTATTCTAATTCCATCTCTCTGTGTTAATTTTTCTCCCATTGGTGCAAATTAAATGTTATTTTCTGTAAATTTTTCCTAACATGCTTACTTGAAAATGACAAAATTGATTTAAGCCCTGGAAAGAGGATATTAAAGAGAAAATGTCATAAAGTAACTATGGAAGGCTAGAAAAATGAGCTTCAGAACCACCAGGATCCAGGAATTGGGGAACAGAAACTGAAACAATAATTTGGTAGCATAAACACTCTAGTTAAAATACGCCTGCTCAAAAGAACAACAAACTGAACTGTCAAATAATGAGAAAGGGAAAATGTATTGGTTTAACTGTTCATACTAGACTTGTATTTGGGAAAGTGTGACTACTATTTAAGTCTTCGCCTAAAAGCCTTTTTTTTTTCAGTAGTGACAACATAGTTGCAGTCAATAAATGACGCGAGGTACTGAGAAGGAAAAATAAAGGTTGTCAAAAACACGCATACATGCATTATGAAGAACTTATAGAGACATTTGGTAAAGTATGGGAGATAATTGTTATTCTTTCTATAAACTGTAATTAATGAGCATAGTCTTCAACTATTTTACTAGAATCCACTGTAATTCATTAGACTAGGGTTGTGATTACTGCACAAGGGGAATATCTTCACTCGATTGCCACATTATAACTTTAACCAAAATCCACCCAGATATAATATAACACCATTATTTTCTATAATCAGATTTCTGGGTCAGCATATACTCAAGCGTCCTAGAATTTCTGACTAGGTGTAGAGTATGCTAGGCAGTACAGCTTCAAAGATCTTCAGGTACAGGTATATTTAAGGATATGAATTGCAACTGACACATAAAGCATATGAGATATGATGTGCCCCTAAAAAGTAATGTTTCTGTTGGAAAATGTACATATCTAGTCACAGTAACAGATTCTACTTAAGCTCTAAGACTGTCTGAACTTCATGAAAAGCAATCCTATGTTGTATAAAACAAATAGTATTTTTCTTGCAGTATCCACTTGAAATAGCCTTTGCCAATGTGTTTCATTGAAAGAGCAGTTCAGGCACTATAAAACTGTGTTAACAAACATTCACCAAGTTCTTATTCATTGTCTTGTAGGGAAGGAATTATTTGGTCAGATTTGGAGAATGAAAAAAATCAAAGTTTCAACCTCTTAGCAGCATTCTTATATTCTTGTAGGAGACAAGTCAATGTACAATTTACAGTGATTATAGTAAGAGTTTATGATACCCTGTGAGCTATGATAGCTGAGAGAGAGGAGCTCCCAAGAAGTCAAGGAGAAGGAGAAGGTGGCATCAATGGCTTCTAGACATGCAGATGTTCGAGTGATATATGGACGTATGTTTTGGAATAATTCAAATGAAGAAAATTAAAGTGATTAGGATTGAAAGGAGGTGAGGTTGAGTAGAGACTAGAAGCTGAAGGTCAACTTTTTTTATATGGTGATGGAATGAAAATAAATTCTGCCATATTGTCCCTAAAAATGAGATAAATTTGTTACAGAAAAAGGGATATATTTTATAAAAGGTAACTCACAGGCAGATTATGTCATCTTGAGAAAAAGAGCTTTGCAAAACTAAGGGAGCAACCTGTTTGTGTCTATCTAAAATCAAACTTTATGTGATGTTGAAAGACTGCAGCTGTTGAAAGCACAATGGGATATAACTACCTCCAGAGAATCAATTCAAAAAACTAAACTTGTGGCCAATACAAGAGAGTCAGTAACAAATAAGATACTGGTGTAGTAATCACAGTGAAATCTCTGGGTCTGCACAAATGGCTACTGGTTGTTTTCCATTTTTCCAAACCATACTATGCTCTTTGAAATTTTTCTCCTAAATTACTTATCTAGGTAGATAGCTTATGGCAAGATTTCTTTGGCTTTATGTGTTTGGGTTATCAACTAAATTTCTCAACCTTCATTTTAGACAGAATTTTTTCCCCACCAATAAAAATGAGGAAGTTAACGATTCCTGTGTCTTTACAGTAATTCATAGAAAGAAAAACACTCATACACAGATACCAAAGGAGATGACTTTCTTAGAATTTAACTTAAAGGTATTAGTAGTGTTATTAACTCATATCTGATAGCAATATGATCAACCCAGCTCAGAATTTATAAGCGAATTAATGCCAGACCTTTTCTGCCAGGAAGTTAGCTGACCTCTCTGTGGTTGTTTCCCTCTCATATGGTAGTCTATTTTGTCTTTAGGTCAACTTAACTGTTAAGAAATTCCTCCACATTTTGTTTGCAATTGTCATTTGTTGAACCTAATCTTTAATGCCCAGTCCATTGCCTAATTGTTATTCTGCCTGTGGGCACTTCTAATACTTAACACATAGCAAATGTGCTCCATAAAATTTTGTCCTACTTAGACTAAACAACTCCAAGTCCTTTCAAATGTTTTTTGTTGACATCATATCAGTTCCTTCTCTTCATCTTCCTCAGCTAGAATATGCTACATTTGCTCTATGTTCTTCTTAAAATGCAAATACTTTGAGAGTCTTGCTAGTCCGAATTATGTGTCAAAATATTCTTAGTAATTTAAGGACCCTATTAAATTTAAGAAGAAATTAAGACATAAAAGTTTATTTTATTTACATTGCTTTCATGCACCTGTAATCTACAGTAATCCAAATCTTTATTCAATTATTTGCACATTCAAGTATGGGTTTCCATTTGCTTACTTGGGAGAGGACATTCAAATGTTAATATTCTTGTCTTACTTTCCTGAGTTTTTAGGTTCACATATTAAAAAAAGTTTGCCTGATTTGGGGAGTTTGGCATAATATAGCAGAAAAACTCCGTTCTGCCATAAAGAATGTATAAATCTCTGTTCTACCATGTTGTAGCTCTGTGATTTTCAGCTATCTATTAACTTTCCTGACTCTCAGTGGTTATATTCATGAAGTGAAGGCTATTTTTAAGGATTTATATAAAGACTAAATGAGAATATATGTATAAAATATCAAGAATATATAGTGCCTTGTTCACAGAAAATCTCCTGCAAATGTTAGCAATGTATGTCTAATTTAATGATAAAGACATGACAAGCAATAAGGCCCAATATTATACAGCTACTTAAAGTAAGAAACAAGATGATAAGCCTTGTCCTCTGTGTTACATTTTGCTTTCTTTCAATGGTACCAGTTTCCATTACAGATAAGTTCAGTTTTCTGTTGTTATAAACAAATTTAAATCTAAAAAATAGATATTGAAAAGAACAGATATGTACTCTTACCAAATGTTCTATCAGATTTGTTTCAAAATATCTCTGCCTAATAAAAAATAGAAGACTATTGTCATAAAAGCATAAATAGTATTTTAATGATTAATATGAGCACAGCACTAAACCAGAGCCTTATTTGTTACCAACAGCACTGGAGGAAAAAAACAGCAAATGAAAAGTTGTAAGTGGTTTATCTGTGTCTGAAAGTCCTTGCTGTAAGATATGAATACATACAAACAAATCCAGATAAACATTTATTTGAAATGAAGCCCATGTGAGCACAGAACACTGGGGAACTCAATCTGGGTCAGGTTGAAACTTCCTAACCGTGATGAGCCAGAGTAAATAAAAGCCAAATCCAAGAGTGTGAAATACAAAAGAATGGCAAACATTCTACTCAAATTAGTGGTCTGTGAAGTGATTCACCAAATGTATGGCTTATTATTTTTTTGTGCCAGTCTTAGTGTTGTTTTAAAATTTTATAAGTGTCTTTCCTTTCCATCTGATAGGTAATGTGTGCTATAACATTTTAATAGTGCCATTCTATAAATCCAAAGCAGAAAAAAATTTTATGAGGAGATAAGGAAAAAAAAATCATACACACAGGCAGTGACATCCACTTATTTTACTGAATTCAGACTTGGGTTTTGCACTGTGATCAGCTCTGATGACCATTATGTTAGGGAACTCTCCCCTCTTACCCACAGAGACATGATTCCCCCCGTTAAAGACCAACCGGCAAGAAAACTGAGTTTGTTTAAGATGCTGTGACTTATCCATTTTAGGGACTTTGAAAACTTGAGAGGGAAACCGTCTTTCCTAGCAGTAAGAGACCAACTTGGCCAACTGGAGTGAGTGAATATGGATAGTGAAATATTCTCTCTGCGGTAGTGTTATCTACTACCAGGTGACTGACAGATAGGAGATTGAAACTGAGTCATTATAGAAACTGGAGAGGATGGCTTTAGTTTATTGAATGTCATGACTTTGCACATTGATAAGTTACCTAAAGAACATTGATTAGCCTTTAGTGTTCAGAGGAAGCTGAACTCCAATTTATAACATGTCCTGTTGTGCTAAGTTCAGTAAGATGTCATAAAGAATTTGACATATCAGCCGTATTACTAAATAACCTAACAGTTCATTTCCAGGAACTGCAGGGCATCTCGGAAGTCCCTAAGATAGATAATAAGTCACAGCATGTTGAACATTCTTTCTGGTGAAGATTCTGAAGATAAAAGGTGATAAATAACAAGCAATAACATACATTCTGTGATTATCTTGTTTTCTAAGGTCGCTATTTGAGAGACGCCTTGGCAGGAGGGAAGCCGTTTTTATTTAATATCTTTCTTTCCTATAAACCCAACTCTCCTTGTCAAGGAAGCTCATATTCATTTTGTTAACCACAGTCTCTGTGCCAAGCACAATAATCGGCACAGATTGGACTCACAATAGACATTTGTTTAATTAAATAATTTGGCTCGGCATTCATGTCTTGGATGGAGATAGTTGCTTAATGTAGTCAACAAGGTTTTTGAAAAGGTTAAAAAATGCAGTGATTATGCTTATGACTTATGAGTTGGCTACTACTAGTCTGGGACTGGGCCCGAATTTTGTATTCAGAGTTTAGGATTTGAGTATCTTCAAGAGCTGCACCAAATAATTAACTTAAGATAGTAGCATTGGAACATGGACTCATAACAACTATTTGGGCAAAATTTTGCTGTTTAATAATTGATAATTTAACAATATTCCTTATTTGACTTCCAATATCTCCAACATCTCTAAATCTTATTTTTTGGCTAAAAATGCATTTAAAGGTCTTAATTTGTTTTAATTTAATAAGTCTTGCTAAATTGTATCATTCATTGAAAAACTATTGAAATCATTTAGTGCCACATATGTGCTGGGTACTGGAAATGTAATAATAAATAAGGTACAGTCTCCACTCCAAAAATAACAACATACTGTATTTGTAAAAAAATTGCTAAGAGAATGAGTGTCAAATGTTCTCACCACAAAAATGATAACTCTGGGAGGTTGCACATTTGTTAACTAGCTAGATTGAACTATTCTACAATGTATGTATACTTCAAAATAACATGTTGTATGTAACAAATATGCATATTTTATGTTAATTTTAAAATTGAATGGATTATTTACAAAAGAAAAAAAATAACCAAATAATGTTGCTCATAATGTACCAGGCATTAGCAGAAAAAAATTTACATAGATAACTCATTCAGTGTTCATAAAAATCCTGTGACATAGGAAGTATTATACTCTCTTTTAAAATACGGGACTTTACAGTTATATACACACGGATTAATGCTGTATAAATCCCATGTGCATTAACAGGCAAGTAAATGTGTACAATGTAATAAGATATATTTTACATATTTGTGAGCTCAGGCAAGATTTCTTTTGGTATGAAAAACTTTGCCCTATGTCTTGAAACATGACTCAGAGTTTGCAAAGCAAAGAGTTAGAGGGGAAGAGATGTTTCTCGAAAAGAAAATAGATATTCACAGAGGTATTGAGATTGTTTCTGTGTTAGCATCAACATGGCTAACACTTAGTGAAAGATTGTTACATGCCATGGCTGTTCCTAAATTCTTGAGGATTAACCCTTCTAATCTTTTCAACAGCTAAAGATGTAGGTACAGTATTAACCACTGTTATAAACAGAGAAATAAAGGTACAGAGAGAGCTTCCTAACACATAGCTAATAAGTAGCAAAGTAGAATTTAAAGCAGAATGTCTTCCCTTAGAAAGCCCACACTTAAAAAAAAATTGCTAAGAGACTTATATATCCCGACTTTCGTGAGGACCATGATGTATTTGTGAAGTGACAATAATGAAATATGACTGTAATGCAAAGGTAATGGTAGAATATAAAGAATATAAAAGATTTGAAATAACCATGTATGTGTTTCAATATAGCCAAATTTGTATAACCATTGCATCATTGATAATTGCATGCAAAATCATATGTTTTCAAAAGATCACTCAGTTAAGATGGCTCAGGTTGTAAAGATATTTGAGAAAGCCAAGTGGGAGTAAAGTATAATAGTCTATGGAAAAAGGGATGGGAGTTTGAACAAACAGAATGGTTGTGGATTAGAAAAGAAAAATAAAAAATTTGAGTTTGGAAAAATCAAACCTTATAAGGTTACTTATGCTCGGAATTCCAGAAATTCAGGGGGCCATAGCAGGAGGATTGCTTGAGCCCAGGAGTTCTAGACCAGCATGGGCAACATAAGGAGATCTAGTCTCTACAGAAAAATAAATAAATAAGTAAGTAAAAGATTGAAGAAATTAAAGACATACTACAGCTGATGTGATAATCAGTTCTACACTAAGAAACTGTGGGGGGGGTTCTAACTTGGACAAACTGTGGAGACTGAGGCCATTAGCAAAGACAGGGAATTTAAGGGGAAGAATGAATATTCATGTAAGATAATAATGTGTTTTGGAACATGTAAAAAAACTATAAAATTTCCTGAGCTTCATATATTTGAAAGATGACATCAAATGTTTAATCTTCAAATCCATTCTTGTCAATGTGGAATCATTTTGTCATGTTTTTTTTTAATTAAATATGACCTAACTTTAGTTTCCAAAGCAACCATGTTTACATTAAAGTAAATCTATTAGCACATAGTCTTCCCATTCTGAAAAATAATGTATTACACAGGCCTCAATTTGGTATGGAAACTGCATCTGTGTGTCAGTGATAGCTTGATTCTCTTTTTAAAGGGAATCAGTGGTTTATAAAGCACCTTAAACCAAATTAATGTTGAATGTATATTTTCTGCTGGATGCAAAGATTTTAAGGAGATAAGCATATCTCTTCTCAGCTAATTCATTTTTCTTCAGAAATGTACTGTAATGTTTAATTTCCTGTGTACGAACAGTTTATCGTAAACATTTTATGGCTTGTATAGCAAAGAGTTTTAATTTAACGCTTATAATATAGCAGAACTTTTTTAAGAATAAAAAATACTCATATTGTGTTCAGTTGATTTAATTTTTTTTCACTGAGCTGCATCTTTCTTTTTCCATCAGATCTCTATGTGTGGTTGGCTTCTGGCTGGTCTGGTTTGTTGAGGTGCCATACAGAATGACATGCTAGTTATAAAGTTACCTTTTTTTCTCTGTCCTTGTTCTGTTAATAGCAATTATATCATCGCTGTATTCCATTTTCTTTATCTTTGTAAATCTAAAAGAGGTTTTGTACTTACTGTGTTAAATTAAATCCCAGATTGTGTCTTTTTACCTTCTTTATATTCTCTCCCATCAAATGGTACAAAAGTTTCAAGAAAGCAGTGGTTTTATCCACTCTATATGTCTCACCCAGCACAAGAACAATGCCAAGCACATAATAAACCTTCATATCTTTTGTTTAATGAGTGAAAGAATGAACAAATGAATGAATCATTATGCCCCCTTTCAAGTTTTTGTTTTGTTTTTCACTTGTTGTTTTACATAATTTCAGACTTAGAAAAAAGTTGCAAATATTGTAGTGTCTCACAACCTCCAAATGTTGCTAACTTACACAACCAGAGTACAAATATCATAGTCAGGAACAAGTAATAACAATTCTGCTAAGCAATCTGCAGATAACAATTGTACTAAGTAATCTACAGACCTATGCAAATTTG
Organism: Carlito syrichta; assembly: GCF_000164805.1. Lineage (NCBI taxonomy): Eukaryota > Metazoa > Chordata > Mammalia > Primates > Tarsiidae > Carlito > Carlito syrichta. The sequence continues at coordinate 134,224 of NW_007246024.1, forward strand.
TTGATAGTCTCACTAATTTCCTTTTTTCTAGTACAGGATACAATTTACGACCCCAGATTGTATTAATTTATTTTGGTCTCTTCCAGTCTGGGAGGGTCCTTAGTCTTGGTTTTTAGCGATAACTTTGACACCCACCTTTAAAGAGTACTAACAAATTATTTTGAACATGGTCTATCAATATGGGTTTGCCTAATGTTGACTCAAGTTTAAATTCAGATTATGCATTTGTGGTTAAATTACTCTATGAGGGATGTTATATTTTTCTTAGCACATAACATCAGGGAATACATGATGTTGAAATTTCTACTTAGGATCTTTAATCACTTCTTTGAAACAAGTGGTACAAATCCCATTTGTTCTATGTAAAGTTATATTTTTTCTTTTATATTCAATAAATATTTTGAGAGAGATATTTTAAAACTAGAAAAAATAATATTTTTCTAATCACATATTTGCTCACTAAGTTTTGGCATTCCTTGGTGAACTTTTCCCACCATAAGAATTTCCCTGATATTTACTAAACGATAATTTCCACCAGTCCTTCTACATTTATTAGTTGGAATCCTGATGTGAATTTGACAGTTTCTTGATCTCATTTATTTGGTCAGTGATTTATATCAATACAGATTCCTTAATATTTATTTCATTCAATGGCTTTTAATCTATTACTATACCGATTTAATTAACTCCATTTGTTCCAGATTTGAACACTAGTTTCTGTGTAATTTCAACATGACTCCATCATCTTTAAAGCACTTTTCAAAACCTTCTGGCACCACAAGATAGCTAAGACTTATCTTGTACTTCCCCTGCTCCCGTCTTGGAATTGGCCTATTTCTCCAAGGACTTCTCATTTCTGTCATAATAACAGTCATATTTAGAAGCCAAGACTCTAGATGTACTCATTGCTACCCAAATGTCATTTTTTTTCTAGACCCTTATGGGACCGAGCCAGGGAATATATGTACTATTCACATAGAAATCCAAATCATTATTTTTTTACACACATATTTTACTGTTTAAGTGTTTTTAATATGTATACACACACACACACACACACACACACACACACACACACACACACACACCTGTCTATATTTTTATTATATTTCTGATCCTAATTCACCCCAAAGGTTCATCCTAGTTTTCCTCTTTCCTTACTTGTAAATTCTTTCTTGGATGGTTAGTTATATACAATATATTTATGTCTCTGTTTAAATCTGGAATATACAAAGTTTCAGAGTTGTTAACATGCATTCTTGTGAAAAACTAAATGGACCACCTGGAATATAGTGTTTGGGTGCAGTTATCTTGCTTTTCTGTAAAATTTCCATTTCTAGAAATTAGCTTTGTGTATTCCACATCCCCTAGTGATGTCAAGCTAGGTACACAAATGTGGTATGCATAGGTCATTCATTTGGGGTTATTTGTTACCATATGCATTTCCTTTTGTCCTTCTTTTCCTTCCTGGCTGATTTGCCTAATTTATTTTGAGAATATGTGAAACTTTACTGTTGTTTGGAAAGTAAAAATACACAAAAACATAAAACTACAGGTACGTCAATTCCCCCTCATTTCTTCTAACCTGATTTCATTTTCCTATTATTCTCACTCATTCCAGGGTATGCCCTGCAGGCAGCATATCTTATTAGCTTGGGTTCCTATTTCTTTCCACATAAACTTGTAATGTTATATATTCACTTCTTTCTTACATAAAAGGAAAAAAGATCTATTTTGCACTTTGATTTTTTTGTTTATCATTATATGCTAAAAAAAAGTGCTCGTTTAAGTTTACAGAGATCTTTTTCCTTCGTGTTTATAGCTCCCTAATACTCTACTGTGTGGATATACCATTGTTTACTCAACCACTTTCATACGTAGGATAGTTATGCTGTTTCTAATGTTTTGAAATTACAAATAATTCTACCACAAATAACCTTACACACAAATATATTTGTGTTGTTGACTCTTCCAGGTTAACTCTCAGAAATAGGATTGCTGTGTCAAATGGTAAATGTATATGTAGTTTCAAAATTTTCCACCAAAAGGTTATATCTCACATCTGCAATGTGTGAAAACGCCTGTTTTACCTACAACATTCCACCAGAATATGCTGCCACTTTGAATTTTGCCCATTTGTTATGAAAGAAATGGTGTTTTAGTAATTTTCTAATTTATATTTTTTAAGTTATGAGTTTGAATGTCATTTTATAAATGCCAAGATCATTTTATTTACTTTTATGTGAATTGTGTATTTATGGCTTTTCCCATGTTTTCATTTCCCAGTTTTTAACAAAATACTTTGCAAGGTTTTTCTATGAATACTTTTGTCAAATATCCTTTGACCATTTCATAGCTTTTTTTCTGCACTGCAATTAAACGGATTATATAATCATAGCTAATTTTCTTGCTTTGTATTTGAAGTCAGGTCATGTTTAGAATGCCTTTACCTACATATATTTCTTTTTAGTGCCTTTATTATTTCAATTTTCAACATGTAGATCTCAGACACATTTGGAGCTTATTTTTTTATATGATGTATTAAAGGTGGATTTCAGACCATAGGAACAAAGACAGATTTTTAAAAATAAATGATGCCCAAACAACTGTGTAGTCATTTGTAAAAAGATGAAACAAGATCCATATTTCATGTAATTGAAATTAATCTTTTTTTTTCTTTTTCTACCCATGTACCAGTACCACGCTGTTAAGTATGCCATGATATTGTATTCATTTTAGTTTTCTAATTTGTAGTTTCTCTTTTTTAGGGTTGTATTGTCTGTTCTTGCCTAAAACCATATGAACTTTTAAACTAACGTCTCCAACTGCACATAAAAACTTCTTTATATACATATTTTTAGAATTGTGTTAAACTTATATATCAACATAGAAATGACAATGTCTTAAGGTGAGACATTCTAAACAAAACAAAAGATGCCTTCGTTAAAGTTTACTTTTGTATTTTTCAGAAGTACCTTTAAGTTTTTCACAGATTTTTAGATTTCACTTGTAATGTATCTACTTCATCAAGAAAATCAATATTTCCTTTTAAACTATAAAATAATAAATTTCTATAAATTGCATGAGTATATAAGAAGTTATATTCTCTATTGTTAAGGTGTAAAATTTGACATATGTATAGAGTTTGTCCAACTGATAACATTGTTCAGGCTAGAAGTCTACTTTATCTACTATCAGGATCACTATCTTTTTATTTAATTGTAGAGACAAGGTCTTGTCTTGTTGCCCAGGCTGGTCTCAAACCCATGGACTCAGGCAGTGCACTTTGCCTTGGCCTCCCAAAATGGTGGGATTATAGGCTGACTCACTGAGCCAGGTCCAGCAGGATCACTATCAATGCTTTCTTGTTTGTTGTTTTTTTCCACTCACCTTGTCCATTTCTTTATGGTTAACCTTTTAAATTCACTTTGTTTTAGGTTTATCTTTTATATGCAATGCTTAGTTTATCTTGCTTTATAGGTTAAATGGAAAATTGGTTTTTTCACACCCTTATGGATGGTGGAACTGGCATCCAATTCCTGAACAAAACCCAAAATGCATGTGCCATAAGAGATAAGATAGATAAGTGGGACCTCATTAAATTGACAAGCTTCTGCAAAGCCAAAGAAACCATCAAGAGAGCAGGGAGACGGCCCACAGATTGAGAAAAAGTATTTGCCAACTCCACGTCTGACAAAGGCCTAACATCTTGGATCTACAAGAAACTCAAATGTGCTAAAAAGAAAAAAACAAACAACCCCATTATAAAATGGGCAAAAGATAAGAACAGACACTTAAAAGAAAACCTTCAAGTGGCCAACAAACACAGGAAGAAATGTCCAACCTCACTAATCATCAAAGAGATGCAAATTAAAACCACACTGAGATACCACCTAATTCCAGTCAGAATGGCAATTATCAATAATTCAAAAAATAACAGATGCTGGAGAGGATGTGGTGAAAAGGGAACGCTTCTATACTGTTGGTGGGAGTGTATACTAGTGCAACCTCTGTGGAACCAGTGTGGTGCTTCCTAAAAGCTCTAAATATTGACCTCCCATATGACCCCGCAATCCCCCTACTGGGAATATATCCTGAAGAACTCAAATCACTCTATAAAAAAGATACCTGCACACGTAAGTTTATCACAGCATTGTTCACAATAGCAAGAACCTGGAACCAACCACGCTGTCCATCAAAAGAGGACTGGATTAAAAAATGTGGTACATATAAACAATGGAATACTATGCAGCTATAAAAAAGAACAAAAATCTTGAATTTCACAGCAACCTGGATAGAACTAGAGTATGTAATACTGAGTGACCTCTCAGAGAAACAAAGATCTGAGTATCACATGTTCATGCTCATATAGTGGACCTTGAACATCTATTGTAATAGTATAAGAAAATGATTGACAGTGGTGGAAAACTATGGGGAGGGCAGGGAGGGGAAGGGGGGTGGGATTAACGGTAGTCAATATCTGTCTGGGGATGGGGAGACACCCCTTATCAACAAGGGTGCCTGAACAGTGCATATTTGAATGCCTAACCCTTAACTGTACTCCACAATTTTAAAATAAAAATGATGTTTAAAAAAAAGAAGAAAATTGATCTTTTGATGAATCACACACTTTATTATTTGTATTACTCGTGTTTGATCTCAATTGTGTCATAATATTTTTAAATTAAATATGTTATGTTATATTCACCATGTTTCTCTAGAAAATGTATATTCTTTGCTCTTTAATTCACCAACATTTTTTAGAGAGATATTTAAGGAGTTTTGTGAGGCTTTTTTTTTTTTTTCCCAGCACTACACTTTGTATTTATACCTCCTCTGGTCTGGTGTTTGTTTCTTGGAAGCGTATTTTATGTTAAACCAGTTACCTTGCCAGTTTATTAATGTAAGAATTTAACATCCACTTACTGACCAAGGAGTTTATACTCCTTTCATCTTTTTCTGCTAGTCCTCCTATTTTTTGCTAATATTATTTCTATTTGACAATAATCTACATTTTTATGTATAATATCTTGTAGGTACCAACTCTTCCCAAAAAATTTGCCAAGAATTTCAAGTAGAAGGTATGTTTACTATTTTTAAAATTTATTATTTTTGACATTGTAAGGTGTTCTTCTCTAACCTCAATTACAATATTTCCCATAATAATCTTTTATACACATGTTTTGCATTAGACATAGTTCTATGAATAGAGAGGCCATAGCATCCATATCCCTAGAACACCTCATTAATTGTTTAGTGCAATCAGTATGAGTAGTAACTTTTACAAAGATTGTAAGAGTATTTAGAAGTAATTTTACTAAAAATAAGCATTCTTTTATCCATACCTTTTCTTCGGTTAGTTCTTGTTTGGAGTCCTAGATGTTGCCTTAGGACTAGCCAAAAGTGTTACATGAATTCCAGTTTTAAGGTTTCACTAAATAGACAGATTTAATTACTGATTTCAAAACCAAGTTCTAAACTCATTTTAACTTCATGTAGACTAGTGTACTGAAAAGAAACTTTTGTGATGAGAATCTAGTTTCAAAATCTGTGTTTTAGAGACTTTGGAGAAAAGTAATTTCCCCAGCCATCTTTAAAATCATAGAGACTGAAATGAGAACACTTGTGATTGTTCTTTCATTTTGAAAGTTTATGTCCACATACATTTCTTTGGAATTTTCAGTCTACAAATAGCAAATTCATTTTGCTTGTCAAGATGCATTTTATCGCCCAGGTCTCGAGTTCCTTCTTTACGATGTGGAAAGAATGATAATGCATGCCTCGTTTTGCTTCTGGTGATATAGTAGCAATGAAAATTCACTTGAAAAGTGTTTATAAATTATTGAGCACCTGCCCCATGCACCATATTAATGTGAGTATTACATTTGATAATGTGAAATTGCCTTGGAAGTAGCAAAATTCTTTACAAATATGATTGTCACAGATTTGTCAGTTAATTTAGATGAATGACAGCATTCTGAGTGATGCTCAAATCACTCACATGGTACCATAAATGTAATTTCAAATTGTAAATTAAATTCACAACTTAATGCCTAAATTAAGTAATGTGCTAAAAAACAACAACAACAACCAAAAAACTATCATGTATTGCTAGTTGGCATGCAGGTCCTACAGAACACTCACACAAACATACACACAGAGAGGATGGGGGAAATTTTAAGTTCAATACAATAACACACAACACTGGTAAGGGTACCTGATCCCAAATCAGGTCAAGTGGGTACCAAATTGAGGTCCAGACTACTTGTATGATGATCACATGCATACCTAATCCAGAATTGTACCCCACATTTTTAAAATTAAAAAAAAGTAAATATAAATTTAAGCCATGATTTATCAGTTTTTTGACCTAGATCTAGGATGGGCATTTAACTGATACAGAAAAGCAATATTAAGATGTTTGTTAAATGTTGAAATTTTGCTATAACAATTGGAAGTACCTTCTGTGTTGAGCGCTCCAAAAACCTCGCCTTACTATGGTGGCCATATGCCTTTAAAACTCCCATGACCCATCTCCCAAGGATTAGGTCTTGGGTCACCAAGGTCTTTGGGGACATTGCCCTGGTGCTGTAGCACTGTTCTCATTGATTGATGCCTTAGCTATATTAACTCTCACATTTCCCTAACTCTCTGAGGCAAAACATGAATGGATGAATCAGATTTGAAGTGGTCTTTGTCTTGAATAATTTGACCTTTGGTTTCCTCTTTAGTAACAGTATCTGTCATCCACCAGGATCTCCTTTTAGAGATGACCAGTATAGGATAATGGCAGTATGTTTTGACTCTGGCCCATCTCCCATTTCCTCTAGTTTTGAGAATGTTTTCTTGTCCTTCATTTGGTGAACTCTTTTCATCTCTCAACCTGCTGAGCTATTGCCTCCACTTGGAAGTTTCTACTGACATTTTGTTATATTGTAGTGACACACTTCTATGTGTTTTCTTAACACCATACACTTTTCCCCCCATTATTTTCATCATCTCACACAGTCTTTGACTAATTCCTAGTATATATTTCCTTCTAGATTCATGTTCTTTATGCACGGTCTTTATCACATAGAATATCATAATGTCGCATAGAAATAATCACAGTTAATATGTTGGGGTTAAATATATATTAAGGCCTTCTGATAAGCTCTTTATAAACTTTATTTTTTAAAAGCATTATTTTAAAGACAACATAAAAATTCAGGGAGAAAGAGTAAATCTACTTGACTTCACACTGCCTGAACTTGAAGTGGGGTCTCTCTGACTTTAATATCCTTATCCTTCCAACAACATCTCACTGAATATCTAGTGACTCACAAACATGTATTTCCCATTTAGTCTTTAAAGGCATTGGACACAAATTTCATACTAGATTCACCAATTAAAATCAAAGTTCACTGAAGTTTAAAATTGTCTCAGTCAATAGTTAAAATACTGAAACTCTCACTTTTGAAAGCATTGTGCTTTTGTAACCATATTTTTTCCATTCTATGGCCATGGAAAAACTTTCTGTAAGAGTGTAGCTCTTTCAAAGTATTTTATAATTCTCAAAACTCACTGAGAAGTGTTGCATATGGTGTGGTATGTTGTCTCCTTTCTTTTCACCTTAATAGGACACTATCTTCACAATATGTGTCTTTTGCTTGTCTTAATCAACCTGAAATTTGTGGAAAAAAAATACTGAATGATCCTGTAATCTTTTTGCTTGTGTTGCAGTTTCTAATATCTTTTATAAGGAAAGAGCATTTAGAAATATAATAAAAGCTATCTTATATGCAGTTGCTTGGTGTGCAGATTATAGTACAGCGAGGTTGTTTCCAAGAATTATTTAGTCACAGGTCAACTTACTGCAAGTTCTGTGGTATTGCTGGGAACTTAGTTTCCTTACTTTTAAAGAAACTACAGGACTAACAATACTCACCTTAAAAGATTGGCATGAGAAATAAATGAGGAAATATTTTACATAGTTTATCAAAACCAACAAGATGTAGTTATTGTTCATCTGTTCTCTTTTCTTCCTTTTTTAACAGTGTCTTATTCCAGTCCTCAAATAATTATATGTAACTATTTATCCTTAATTATTTCCTAGATATCTATGAAATTGTTCTAAAATATGTACATTATAATCTGGAGAAAAGAATTTATTGTTTAACAGTGAGTGTATGTTGTGCTTGGAATATATATTGTCATCAATCTTTATTTCAAACTGACAAATTTGGAAAGAATATTGAATCTCTTTACCAGTGATATATTTAAAGAGTCATAAAAATACAAATCCCAATTTCACTATATTATAGAATATAAATATGAAAATTCATGTAGAAAAGTGTTTATAAAATATACAAGGGTTTAAACAAATCATCAAACTAAAGGTGACTTGAACTTATTAAAGCCAGGGTTGGGAGAATAAGATATTAGTAGTATAATGTTTGCTACAACTTTTTAAAGATTGATTTTTGAGGAGTTCCGGTAAGACAGCGATGGCATAGGTGGATTTGTGAGATTCTCCAAATGTGAGTTCCCCAAAAGACTTTTACTTTTCTTCCCCCACCCCTCCACCCACCGCCAGCTGCACTGGTCCAAGGTCCGGGGACCTTTGGTCCCATGCAGGACCAGATATTGCAGCCCCCAGCTGCTGCTGCTCCACTATATGTGACTCCTTCCCGTATGGGAGTCCCGGGTCTTGGCTCCCTCCCTGGCTACATCGTCTCACCCAGCACCCAGCACCAAGCTGCTGGTCAGCCAGGGAGGCTCTGGGTGCCCACCCCTCAGAGATACCAGTCCCATTTCTGGCTGAAGTACTCTGTGAGGGAGCCAGGGCCAATCTTGCCACCCACTGCCTACCCTTTGGAGCTTTGGAGCTCTGGAGCTCTGGGCCTACCCTGGCTGAGGCACTCAGCACATGATCCCATGCCTGTGTAAAGGAACAGCATATCTTAAGGAGGTGCTGATCGGAGGCTCTCAGCTCCAGAGGAGGGAACTCTCGATGCCCTCCTCCACCCCAGCCTGCTGGTGGCACCCTGGATCCAGTGTCCAGCTGTGCAGCTGATCCTCAGTGCCTCCTACTCCAGCACAGTCCATCACAGTGGATCACACAGGGACCCAGATGAGCAGAGAGAAAAGATCCGTGAAAGTGAAGCTGCCACCTTGGCCATTCTCCAGACAGAGATTTGCATTTCCCTGCCCACCTATCAACAGCCTGCACATGGTTTCTAAGGTAACATCCCTAAACAGGTGACAAAGCCACTCCCCTGCTGAATCAGACAGAGGCAAAGTCGCAGACCTCCCAGGCAGCAGGCTAAAAAAAAACCCAAGTTGTCAGTAAATCTAGCTGCCTGCAAAAAAAACAAAGGGGAGAGGCTGGAGAGCAGAGCTGAAGAGACTTTAGCCATTCAGGAAAGATTCCAGAGCTAGTCTGATCTCTTATTTTGACTTTTGATATTATCATTTTGACTGTTTTGCTCACTTTTGTTCACTTTCTGACTCACACTATCTGGTTCATGATTTTATTGGTCTGTCTCTGTGTAGATACCAGTATCCTTTAGGGAATTTGGCTCACGTGTTTATTTCACTTCTCTCCGGTCTTGTGTCTCTTTTTCACCTGTTAGTTGGTAAGTATGTCTGTTTTCCCTCTCACTCTCCTCTCTTTCCTGTTAGTTGGTAAGTATGTCTGTTTTCCCTCTCACTCTCCTCTCTTTCTAACTTCCTATTGACCCCTTCTTCCTCCGTTATTTTCTCTTCTGTGCCTCCTTTTGTAGGTTTGACCAAACCTACATACCGCTGCACAGACAGATTGTAAGGCAGTGGGAAATAGGTCCAACTGTGTTCATACACCTGTGGGTGGATGCTGAAATCAGCATATAGATTCTGAATCACAGCCTCCCCATCAATTAGACCTCAAAACTGCAATAAGTACAGCCCGCAGCCCACACTCCAATCTCAAAAGTGAACAAAGCCAGAGGACCCTCAAAAGGAAGAACAGGAAATTGCACAAGTGAAACAAAAGCAACTCCACCTTACCTGAAAAACAGAATTAAAGGAAGGGAGGGAAAGGGGGAGAGAGAGAGAAATCTACACAAATGAAGACAAACCAAAAGAAGAATATGGGTATCCCCCAGATCCCTGGGAGGGCAGACACTGAGAAAACTGACTTTGGAATGCCAACAATGAAGGTCCTCAGAATGACTGGTCCCAAACTACAAACCTAGATATCAAGACATTAATGGAGAGATTAAAAAGATTTGAGGAGAGACAAGAAGAAACTAGGAAGGAGCTGACATCTGAGATAACAGTAATAAAGAATACTGTGAATGACATAAATAACAAACTGATAAGCATGGAAAGCAGAATTAGCCAAGCAGAAGAAAGAATCTCAGAGCTTGAGGACCAAAATATAGAACTAACCCAAACTCTTAAAAACACATAGAATAGCCAAGCTCGGTGGCTCATCCTGTAATCCTGTGCCTATGGGAGGCTGAGGTGTTTGGATTGCCTGAGCCTGCAGGTTCGAGACCTGCCTGGGTAGCGAGACTTCATCTCTACAATAAATCAAAAAATCAGTCGGGCGTGGTAGCACATGCCTGTAATTCCTGCTACTCGGAAGGCTGAGGTGGAAGGATCGCTGGAGCCCAGCAGGTTGAGGCTGCGGTGGCTGGGAATGACCACTGCACGCCAATCTGGGCAACAGAGTGAGACTCCAACTCAAAAAAACCAAAAACCAAAACAAAACAAAAACACAGAAAATAAACTCAAAAAGACTAAACAAAATCTTCAGGAGATGAGCGATTACTTCAAGAGACTAAACCTAAGAGTAATTGGCCTTCCTGATGCAGAAAGAAAGACAGAGACCACACTGGAACAAACTTTCCATGAGATCATTCAAGAAAACTTCCCTTATCTAATCAGTGATGCAAAAATTCAAACACAAGAGATTCAGGGAACCCCCGCAAGACAACAAATGAGAAGACCAACTCCTAGACACATAATAATTTGCCTAAACAAAGGAGGCATAAAAGAAAAACTCCTGAAGGCAGCAAGAGAAAAAGGCCAGATCACCTACCAGGGAAGACCAATTAGAATAGCAGCAGATTTATCTATAGACACCCTGCAGGCTGGGAGAGCTTGGAGCCCTATCTTCAAAGTTCTAAAAGATAAACATATTCAGCCAAGATTAACCTACCTAGCCAAGTTAGGCTTCATCAGTGAGGGAGAATTGAAATCTTTCCTAGATATCCAATCCCTAAGAACTTACACTGCAACCAAACCACCTCTACATGAAACACTTAAGAAAGTACTAAACACAGAAGAAAAGGAAAAAAGAACAACGTTCTTCACAAGAGTACAGGAAAAAGAATAAAATACACATGAACCAACCCCCAAACCCAAAGAAAGACAAAAAACCAAGTGGAAGAACAACAACTCCATAAGAACTCTATGATAGGGATGAACTCTACATTTCAATAATTAGCCTGAATGTAAATGGACTAAATGCACCACTGAAAAGACATAGAATGGCAAAATGGATAAAATATCACCAGGCAACAATATACTGCCTTCAAGAGACCCATCTCAATAGAAAGGACAGGCGCAGACTCAAAGTAGGAGGATGGGAAACGAATTTTAGGCGAATGGAACACAAAAGAAGGAGGAGTCACAATCCTAATTTCAGACAAAATACTATTTAAGCTATCAAAAATTTTAAAAGATACAGAGGGCCACTACATAATGATAAAAGATTCACTCCATCAACAAGAAATATCTATCCTAAACATATATGAACCCAACATAAGTGCACCAACTTTCATAAAGCAACTTCTAGGAAAACTAAAGAAAGATATTGACTCTAACACCATCATAACTGGGGACTTATACCCCACTCACAACCCTAGACAGATCATCAGGACAAAAAATCACCAATGAGATCTGGA
>NW_007246024.1:146361-155482 GCF_000164805.1 Carlito syrichta
CGGTCAATGATGAAATCAAAACAGAGATCAAAAGATACCTGGAAACAAATGAAAATGAAGAAACATCTTACCAAAATCTCTGGGATGCCATGAAAGCTGTAGTAAGAGGGGAATTTATATCTCTACAAATGCACATGAAGAAAATGGAAGGATCACAAATTAACAGTCTAACAAGCCACTTAAGGAAGCTGGAAAAGCAAGACCCAAAAACCCTAATTTCAGCAGAAGAATCCAGATCACCAAAATAAAAGCACAAATCCAAGACATAGAAGACAAAAAGATAATTTAAAAAATCAATTAAACAAAAAGCTGGTTCTTCGAAAGGATAAATAAGATCAATGATCCCGTAGCTAGACTGACCAAGAAAAAGAGAAAAAAAAACCCAAATAAGCATAATCAGAAACACAAAAGATGAAGTCACATCTGACGCTGAAGAAATACAAAAGATCATTAGAGACTACTACGTATACTAGTATGGAAACAAACTTGAAAACCTCAAGGAAATGGAGGACTTTTTGTCATCATACAACCTGCCTAGGTTGAAACAAGAAGAAATTGAGACCCTAAATAGACCAATAACAATCAAGAAAATTGACTATGTAATAAGAAAACTACCTACAAAAATAAGCCCTGGACCAGATGACTTTCCAGCAGAATTCTACAGACGTTGAAGGAGGAGCTGATTCCAATCCTACTGAAGGTATTTCAGGCGATTGAGAAAGATGGAATAGGAAAAGGCATATAGATCAATGGAATAGAACTGAGATTCCAGAAGCAAAACCTCAATTTCTCAACCAACTCATCCTCAACAAGGCCTCCACCACCTACCACTAGGGAGAGGAGAACCTATTCAGTAAATGGTGCTGGAAAAACTGGCTGACCACATGCAGAAGATTGAAACAGGACCCCTATCTATTTCCATATACAAAAATTAACTCCAAATGGATCAGAGACCTAAACATAAAACCTCAAACCATAAGAACCTTAGAAAATGAAGGACATACCCTCATGGCAATTGGAACTGGCATCCAATTCCTGAACAAAACCAGAAACCCACAGGCCATAAGAGAGAAGATAGACAAGTGGGACCTCATTAAACTGACAAGCTTCTGCAAAGCCAAAGAAACCATCAAGAGAGCAGGGAGACAGCCTACAGACTGGGAAAAAGTATTTCTCACTCCAGGTCTGACAAAGGCTTAATATCTTGAATCTACAAGGAACTCAAATGTGCTGAAAAGATAAAATCAAACAACCCCATTATAAAATGGGCAAAAGATATGAACAGACACTTCACAAAGGAAGACATCTGAGCAGCCAACAGATACATGAAGAAATGTTCAACCTCACTAATCATCAAGGAGATGCAAATCAAAACCACACTGAGATACCACCTAACTCCAGTCAGAATGGCAATTATCAATAAGTCAAAAAATAATAGTTGCTGGAGAGAGTGTGGCGAAAAAGGAACACTTCTACACTGTTGGGAGTGCAAACTAGTGCAACCTCTGTGGAAAGCAGTGTGGCGATTCCTAAAAGCTCTAAATATCAACCTCCCATATGACCCTGCAATCCCCCCACTGGGCATATACCCTGAAGAACTCAAATCACTCTATTAAAGAGATAACTGCACATGAATATTTATCGTAGTATTGTTCACAATAGCAAGAACCTGGAATCAACCATACCGTCCAGCAAAAGAGGACTGGATTAAAAAATGTGGTTCATATACATGATAGAATACAATGCAGCCATAAAAAAGAACAAAATCATGAATTTCGCAGCAACCTGGATGGAACTAGAGTTTATAATATTGAGTGACCTCTCACAGAAACAAAGATCCGAGTATCACATGTTCTCACTCATATAGTGGACCTTGATCATTCAACATATTACCATAAGAAAATGACTGATAGTGGTGGGAAACTATGGGGGGGAGGGGAAGGGAGACGCGATTAATGGTCGTAACCATCTGTCTGGGGACGGGGAGACACCGCTTATCAACAAGGGTGCCTGAACGAAGCATATTTGTTGTGTTTTTTTTTTTTTACTTGGAGTCGCACTCAATTGCCCAGACTGGAGTGCAGTGGCTGCTCCCGGCCACCGCAGCCTAGACCTGTTGGGCTCCGGCAATCCTTCTGCCTCAGCCTTCCAAGTAGCTGGAATTACAGGTGCGCGCTACCACGCCCAGCTAATTTTTTTTGATTTATTGTAGAGATGAGGTCTCGCCAAGTTGCCTAGGCAGGTCTTGAACCCGCGGGCTCAGGCAATTTACTCACCTCAGCCTCCCAGAGCACGGGATTACAGCCTAACCCACTGAGTGGAGCCCACGAAGCATATTTGTATGCTAACCCTTAACTGTACCCCACAATATCATAATAAAAAATGTTGATTAAAAAAAGATTGATTTGTATTATTCCTTTCATTTTAACTTTGTTTGGTGAGTCACCGACACATATAAAAGCATATAAAAGGTATTAGTCTTTGCTAAAAAGAACCATAATGAGTAAAGAAGTGATATTACCTTATATCTCACCAATGTAAGGCAATAGAAGATCAATACCATGTGATCCAGGACTTGCTGTGTGATCACTGCTGCATCTCCAGCACCAAAAACAGTGCCTCGCACATGGTAGGTATGATTCAAACATTTGTTGAAAGTTTTGTTATTTTAAACCATGTGTTAATGTCCTAATGCAAAAATTGTTGAAAGACAAAATTTATCAAGGAATAACACCTAATATTTGAAATATATAAAGCATACCCATATTCATTATCTATTCATTATCATTTAAGGGACATGAAGGAGACAGTATTATACCAAATTAAGAACACGGAGGGATGAGAATTGTCATACATTTTCATGGTTCACAAAAGTTGAAAGAGATAATTATAAATTCCAAATAAAGCCTTTAGATTACATTTTGCAAGCTTCGTCCATCTCTTGCTTTCTTTCCCTTTCCTCTCTGCCTACTCCTCCCCCACTTCCTCCTTCTGCTTCTTCTCCTCCTCTTTTTCTTCTCCTTCTCCTTCTTTTCTTTCTCCTTTTTCTTCTTCTCCTACCCCTTTCTTCTTTCTTTCTCTCCTTTTCTTTCTACTCCTCTTCTTTCTTCTTTTGCAATTATCGGGTGATTGTCATTTAAGCATTATGCTTGGTTTTGAAAAACTTTTAAGTTTCAAATGCACTAATCTACCTTCTCTGCCCTCAATGGCTCATGGTCTTCTAATAGACAGAGATTAATAACATAGCAAAATAAATGTATAAAGCTTCTTGTTAGAGATGGCATATTAAACCTATTTACATTTCCTCTCTACTAAAAACAAATCAAAATGTTATTAAAGGCATAAAAATATACAGATATTTATCATCACAAATGAAACAAGGGAGCATCAGCATGCATAACAGTTCATTTTTTAAAGTCAGGGTGGAAATGAACAATTTCTATAGCAAGGAAGAGGTCATAGCTCTGAATGTTCACAGAAAACGGTTCTGAAAATAGGAAATGCATTGCTCTTCCATATTCTGCAAAAGCTAAGATTTAGAGACCAAAAGTAATATAGAAAAAATGAAGAAACAAGACTGAATACATAGGTACATGTATTTGGTACAGTCTTCTTTTACATAACCCTCCTTTTTAAAGACAGAAGAGACATACAGTGTACATGCTGTGTTACATAAATTGTACTTTTTCAACTCCCGTCTTTTCTTCTGCTTCCACTACTGAGGTGTGAAAACTATTTACCCTTCTAACTACTAAAGTAGTTTTAGTGGCCACGTGAAACAAATCTAGTCTATATGACCAAAGTTGAAGTCTGTGGGAAAGTTCAAACAGGTGAAGTACATTAAGGAGAGAAACGCCAAGAGAATTGAGACCACAACCCTTGACTTTGCTAAGTGGCTAAACCAATGCCAGCAACTCCCTACTTCCAGAATTTCTGCTATGTGGGGTAAAAAGTACTCTGTTTAAGACAATGATAGTTGCAGTTTCCATTACTTGACAAAGCATAACTAATAATTACATATGCATTGAGGCAGTAGCGGTTGAAAGGGGAAAAAAGATATAAAAGAGAAAAAGGTTAATAGGTCAAAACACCAAAGTGTTGGAATTTCAGGTTACAAGTGAAGAAACACACATTTCGTATTGAGACAGAAAGAATAATTTAGCATGGGTATAGGTTTATATAAGAGGATGGGAATCAAGAAGGGGGAGATGATTGAGGAATATCTCATCTAAAAACTTCAATTTTCTACATGAGGTATTACTAAGATGTGAGGTTACTAAGTCTGTGTTGAGTTATGTATGTTTTCTGCATATACTAATTTGCAGAAAGGTTGAAGAGTGAAATAAATAATAAAATTCAAATTGAAAGATGAAGTGAATTAGAATGGGAATTAATTGAAATAATACAGGTAGATTATACATAAATTAGTGACTTGGTTGTAGTTTAAAAATGTGACCTTATAGCAGTGTTCATTCATGACTTTTCAACCTGTATGTAAAACTTTTAGATTTTGTTTTTACTTGCACTCCCCATAAAATGTTGATGTTTTGATATGCCTATTACATCCTGTAGCATTTTGGAGGACAAAAATAATTATAATATTTCATATATTTTTACATTCTTTCCCTACATGCAAGAATCAATTTTCACCCCTTGAAGTAAATGATGATTCAGAGGAAAAGTTCTGCAGAACAAATAAGAAGAGTTCTGACTAACCCCTCACTACCGAAAAAAAAGAGATGAAAGATTATTATAAGATTATATATTTCTATTTTTGCCACAAGGGCAACATGGTGTAATGAAAAAGATCAAGACTTTGGACTCACACAGAAAGACACGTTTCCTTTTATCTGTTTAGTCATTTACTTCTTGAATAAATTTGGATGCTTTACTTCAACTCTATGACTTTCAGTTCTGATATCATATAAAGTGCCTAACATATAGCTGTTAAAAATTAACAGATGATTTTTTGATGTTGTTATGCTATTGCTATATTGAGAAAGTAATTGAAAAAATAATGTTGTTAATAGATTAGTGTAAAAAGAAAGTCAAGACATAATGATGATGTGAAAGAAAAATGTAGTAAAAGTAACAGATGAAACATCTGGTTGTGTTAAGCAAGAGATGTTGGAGTTTAATATTTCATGTGCAAAGCATTTTGGGATAATGGCATAGTCTAGGCACATCCCTGCTTATAGTTTGCTTGAGTGGATTTTTAAGGCTTTGGACACATTAATTAAGCGACATCAATATCGAAGTATAAAGTGGATTGTCAACATGGTTGTTAAAATCACCCAAGGCCAAGGAGAAAGGCTCATTAAGAATTGTGACCAGGAGATTAGCAGATGAATCAGTAAACTGATAGAGAGAAACTAAGTGAGATGACATAAGATTCCAAACAAAAGAAATCTTCTTATGCATGCGAAAGTGGAAGCAGAGTAAATAGGAAGCAATATTGGTGGTCTGGCGAATACTGATATATCCTACAATTCATGGCACTACCATATACAGGAAGTGAACAAATCAATGGTTAAGAGCCAGTTTTACAATTCAAACACTATGTACAGCCCATATGCATGGTTTGTGACATCAAACAAGTTATTAAGGTCTTCTGATCCTAGTTCTAATGAATTGGAATGATAATGTCAAACTTAAGGAATTATTATCCTGACAAGTACAGGGTTATCTGTGAAATAAAAAGCAAAGGTTCGAACACTCTCAATCCTTCAGAAAAATGGCAACTATTTCTATTATTAGCCTCCACTGGGAAAAAATAAAAAATGCATGTGGTCCTGGAGAAAAGTTATGTTGCAGTTAAAATAAAGACTAGTAGGTAAGAGGCTATCTTCCTTCAATTGTAGCTGCAGGAAAGAAACTTGTGAACTGTCACTGCAGCATTCTGCAGCAATCGCCTATGATATAAAACATTGACTTATAAGCAGGTAAAAACAAATGAAGCTACCTCTTAAATGTGAAGTCTGAAAACAGATTCTCAATTGGATTTTCACAGTAAATCACAATTGCATTGTTCCCCACTAGGTATGTCATCAATTGCTTCTATTGCCATGGTTCCTGGTAGACTTTTATCAATGTGAAGGGAACTTTCTAGAAGCCAGCTATAGAAGGATGAAGAGGAGCAGCAATCAATGAAACTTACAGGTTTGGTAAATGACATGGCTATTTTTATCATTTCTAAAGTGCTGCACTCGACTCATTTATTGGTAAAGAAGGAACAACTGTGAAAAAATTATACCATTAATATAATAATTGTTGCAAGGAAAGCACAGGATACACATGGAAGATGACTTTTGTTAGATATAATAATTATTACATATATTAAAAGTTATAATGTTGAGTATGCACTTCAATTTCTCATGGCTAACAATTCAGGCCTTGAGTCAAAGTACACAATGGTGTGGTAAGGACACATGGAAAGTATGTACCATGTTACTATATGTGCCACTAGAAAGTTTGTTTTAGGACCTTAATTTGTATTGGTCTGCTATGACAGAAATATGTTTTTATTAATATATCAAAACTTGAGATAGATTATTGTCTATCAAGTGATATTAAAATGACACATTATATATGCTATAGCTTATAAATATACATTTATTTTAGCTTATAGCCAAATAATTACTTTTTAGAAGAAAATAAAATTCATACATTTTACTTTAGATGCAGCTGGTCAATTTTCCTACTACATTTTCACACTAAATTTACCAAAGCAATCTGTTCTCTGAGAAGGTGAGAAACACAGATTCTGATAAACCTTAATTCTAATAAACCTTAATTAAATAAAAATAGGAATCATGGGATTTTTATGTGGTTTAATATACATAAAGAGAGAAAGATTATAAATCAGCACTTTGGTAGATAGAAACACACAGGTGCTCCAAAATATATAAAATACGTATTTTTTATTATCTGAGAATTATACTTAAAGTCATATTTCATACTCTAGAATAGGTGTAAGCAAAGGTAAACAGTTGTCATGCTCACAAAATGTAACCATTGAAAGTTTACTAAATATTGGAATAAAGCACACATGAAATAAATAAAATTTTGAAGAAATGTTATAATCAAAAAGAGAGATGTTTTGCAACCAGGCTTAGCAGTCTTCATTGAGATACTCTTAATGCTAAGTGACCTCTTTCTCTTTTCTATTGCAAACTATTTTTGCTCTAGAGAGATAGCATGGATAGAGGAAGGTGATATGAACTTATTTTTCTTAATAAAATTAAATTAAGTCAGAGATCTTCAAACTCGTATAAGTGAAATTTTCACCCAATGCTTCTGTGTTGTATGGGATAATCCTATGCATTGTAGAATGCTTCATAGCATCCCCAAACTCTGCCAGTTAATGACTACCAAAATATAACCCTAAATATTGCTCAAATCACCTTTGCTTGAAACCACTGAATTATATATTTGATTGTTGTAATTTATACACTTTGCCTGACCTGAAACACTAGGATTGGGAACTAGTAGAGGTTGTTGACTTTTTATAAGTTTAAGCTAGTCAGAGACACCTTAATAGTGTTGCTGGAGCCTCTGTTCAGGAGCTTTATTCTGAGCCAAATATGAGTGAACACGTCCTGATGCACAGTCTCAAGTAGTCCTGAGAACATGTGCCTGAGGTGGTTGAATTGCAACTTGATTTTATGTGTTTTAGGGAGACAGAAGCTACAGGCATCTATGTTCCTCAAGGATGTTGGCCTGTAGTTCTCTTTCTTTGTTGGGTCATTACCTAGCTTGGGTATCAATGTGATGTTAGCATCATAAAATGATTTGGGGAGGGTTCCATCTTTCAAATCGCCTGGAATACTTTCAGTAGGATTGGTATCAGCTCCTCCTTAAATGTCTTAAAGAATTCTGCTGGAAAGCTATCTGGTCCAGGGCTTTTTTTTTTTTTCCTTATTACATAGTCAATTTCCTTGATTGTTATTGGTCTATTTAGGGTTTTGATTTCTTCTTGTATCAACCTAGGCAGGTTGTGTGATATCAGAAAGTCTTCCATTTCTTTAAGGTTTTCGAGTTTGTTTCCATACAAGTGTACATAGTAGTCTCTAATGATCTTTTGTATTTCTTCAGGGTCAGATGTGATTTCATCTTTTGTGTTTCTGATTGTATTTTTCTGGGCTTTTTCTCTTTTTTTCTTGGTCAGTCTAGCTAGGGGACCATTGATCTTGTTTATCCTTTCAAAGAGCCAGCTGTTTGTTTTATTGATTTTTTGTATTATTTTTTTGTTTCTATGTCTTGGATTTGGGCTTTTATTTTGGTGATCTGGATTCTTCTGTTGAAGTTAGGGCTTTGGAGGTCTTGCTTTTCCAGCTTCCTAAGGTGACTTGTTAGGCTGTTAATTTGTGATTCTTCCATTTTCTTTACGTGCTTTTGTAGAGATATGAATTCCCCTCTTACTAGAGCTTTCATGGCGTCCCAGAGATTTTGGTAAGATGTCTATTCATTTTCATTTGTTTCCGGGTATCTTTTAACCTCTGCTTTGATTTCATTGTTGACCCGAGAGTTGTTTAGCATCATGTTATTTAATGTACATGTCTTTTTGGGTTTTGGGGGAACCTTGTTGGTGTTGATGTTTATTTTTATCCCACTGTGGTCTGAGAAGGTGCATGACAAAATTTCGATCTTTTGGAATTTGTTTATGCTTAATTTATGGCCAAGTATGTGGTTGATCTTAGAGTACATCCCATGCAGTGATGAGTAGAATGTATATTCTGGGATCATTGGGTGGAGAGTTCTGTAGGTATCAGTTAAGTCCATTTGGTCAAGAGTCACATTGAGGTTCCGGATCTCCTTGCTGATTTTTTGTCCTGATGATCTGTCTAGGGTTGTGAGTGGGGTGTTCAAGTCTCCAGCTATGATAGTGTTAGAGTCAATATCTTTCCATTTTGCCATTCTATGTCTTTTCAGTGGTGCATTTAGTCCATTCACATTCAGGCTAATTATTGAAATGTCAGAGTTGGTCCCTATCATAACATTCTTAAAGAGTTGTTATTGTTGTTGCTTTTTGTCTGTTGTCTTTCTTTTGATTTTGGGGTTGGTTCATGTGTGTTTTACTCTTTTTCCTGTACTCTTATGAAGAACGTTGTTGTTCTTTTTT
>NW_007246024.1:155502-162376 GCF_000164805.1 Carlito syrichta
GTTGGCCTCCTATGGTGGGTGCATATATGTTTAGGATAGATATTTCTTGTTGATGGAGTGAATCTTTTATCATTATGCAGTGGTCTTCTGTATCTTTTTAAATTTTTGATAGCTTAAATGGTATTTTGTCTGATATTAGGTTCTTGATTTCTCCTTTCTTTTGTGTTTCATTCACCTGAAAATTTGTTTCTTATCCTCTTACTTGAGTCTGTGCATGTCCTTTCTAGTGAGATGGGTCTCTTGAAGGCAATATATTGTTGTCTGGTGATATTTTATCCATTTTGCCATTCTATGTCTTTTCAGTGGTGCATTTAGTCCATTCACATTCAGGCTAATTATTGAAATGTCAGAGTTGGTCCCTATCATAACATTCTTAAAGAGTTGTTATTGTTGTTGCTTTTTGTCTGTTGTCTTTCTTTTGATTTTGGGGTTGGTTCATGTGTGTTTTACTCTTTTTCCTGTACTCTTATGAAGAACGTTGTTGTTCTTTTTTCCTTTTCTTCTGTCTGTAGTACTTTCTTAGGTGTTTCTTTTAGAGGTGGTCTGGTGGTAGCATAAGTTCTTAGGGATTGGATAACTGGGAAAGATTTTAATTCTTTCTTGCTGATAAAGCTTAGCTTGGCCGGGCAGTTTATTTTTGGTTGAAATTATTTATCTTTTAGAACTGTGCAGATAGGGTTCCAAGCTCTCCTAGCCTGCAGGGTTTCTCTAGATAAATCTGCTGTTATTCTAATTGGTCTTCCATGGTAGGTGATCTGGCCTTGTTCTCTTGCTGTCTTTAGGATTTTTTCTTTTATGCCTACTTTGTTTAGGCAAATTATTATGTGTCTGGTAGTTGGTCTTCTCATTTGTTGTCTTGCAGGGGTTCTCTGAATCTCTTGTGTTTGAATTTTCGTGTCACTGATGAGATGAGGGAAGTTTTCCTCAATAATCTCATGGAATGTTTGTTCCATAGTGGCCTCTGTTTTTCTTTGTGTTTCAGGAAGTCCAATTACTCTTAAATTTGGTCTCTTGAAGTAATCGCTCATCTCTTGAAGGTTTTGTTCTGTCTTTTTAAGTTTCTCTTCTATGTTTTTGACAGTTTGGGTTAGTTCTATATTTTGTTCCTCAAGCTCTGAGATTCTTTCTTCTGCTCAGCTAATTCTACTTTCCATGCTTATCAGTTTTTTGTTTATTTTATTCTCAGTATTCTTTTTTTTGAGTTGGAGTCTCACTCTGTTGCCCAGACTGGAATGCAGTGGCTGCTCCCAGCCACCACAGCCTCAACCTGCTGAGCTCCGGCGATCCTTCCGCCTCAGCCTTCCAAGTAGCCGGAATTACAGGCATGCTCTACCACGCCTGGCTGATTTTTTGATTTATTGTAGAGATGAGGTCTCACTGCCCAGGCGGGTCTCAAACCCGTGGGCTCAGGCAATCCACTCACCTCAGCCTCCCAAAGGCGCGGGATTACAGGCTGAGCCACCAAGTCCGGCTCATTCACAGTATTCTTGATTACTGTTATCTCATTTATCAACTACTTGCTAGTTTCTTCTTGTCTCTCCTCAATTCTTTTTAATCTTGATATGTCTTGATATCTAAGTTTGTAGTTTGAGATCAGTCATTCTGGGGGCTCTTCGTTGTTTGCATTCTGATGTCAATTTTCTCAATGTCTGCCCTCCCGGAATCTGGAAGATACCCATATTCTTCTTTTGGTTTTTCTTCATTTGTGTACATTTTTCTCTGTCTCCTCCTTTCCCTCCCCTTCTTTAATTCTGTTTTTCAGTGAAGTTGGGGTTGCCTTTACTTCTTTTGTTCAATCTCCTGTTCTTCCCTATGAGGGTCCTCTGACTTTGTTCACTTTTGAGGCTGGAGTGTGGGCTGGGGGCTGTACTTTTTGCAGTTTTGAGGTTTTATTGAGGGGTAAGCTGTGATTCAGAATCTATCTGCTGATCCCAGTATCCACCAACAGATGTATGGGCACACTGGAACCTATTTTCCACTGCCTTACAATTGGTCTGTGCAGCAGGGTGTAGGTTTGCTCCCTGGAACCAAAGGAGGGACTAAAAAGGGAAATAATGGAAGCAGTGGCGGTCAAGAGGAAGTTAGAAAGAGAGAAGAGTGAGAGGAAAAACAGATACACATACCAACTAATGGGTGAAAGAGAGACACAAGGCCAGAAAACAGTGAAAAACAGATACACAAACAAAATTTCCTAAAACATACCGGTAACCACACAAAGACAGTCCAATAAAATCATGTCTTTTGATGCATTTTCTCCAACACAAATAGGTAATCTAAATGAAAAAGCAAACAAAAGTGAACAAAACAAACAGTCAACACAATAAAATAAAAAGTCAAAATAAGAAACCAGACTAACTCTGGAATCTTTCCTGAGTGTCTAAAGTCTCTTCAGCTCTGATCCCTAGCCTCGCCCCTTTGCTTTCATTGCAGGCTTGCTCCCTGAGAGGTCTGTGACAGCTGAGTTGCCTGTATCTGATTCAGCATAGGGGAGGGTCTTTTGTCTCCAGTTTAGCGATGTTATCTTAGAAACCAAGGTTGAGGCTGCTCATTGGTAGACGGGGCAATGCAATTCTCTGCTTGAAAAATGGCCAAGGTGGGCAGCTCCTCTTTCGTGGATCCTTTGTCTCCACCTGTCCTTTCTCTCCACTCATCTGGTTCTGTGGGTGACCCACTATGACGGCCTGTGGTGGCGTGTCAGTCATCAGGGATCAGCAGCACAGCTAGGTGCTGGATCTGGTGTGCCACCAGCGGCCTGGGGTGGAGGAAGGAGTTGGGAATTCCCTTTTCTGGATCTGAGAGCTGAGAGCGGCTGGTCAGCACCTCCTTAAGATATACTGTATCCTTACACAACCATGGAGTCCCATGCTGGGTGCCTCAGCCAGAACGAGAGTTGGACCGGAGCTCTGAAGGGCAGGTGGTGAGTGGTGACAGCAGCTTTGGGCCCTGCACAGGGCACTTCAGCCAGGAGTGGAGATGGTATCTCTAAGGGGCAGCGCCTAGATCCTCCCTGGGTGACGGTGGCTTGAAATAGGGCTGGGTGGGGGCCAGAACCCAGGGCGGGGAGCTGGAATTCTGAGGAGTGAGCACCAGGCCTCTGGACTGGGAGCCTAGTCAGGGAGGAAGCTGGCAGCGACTGGGTGCCAGGCAGATCAGTGTAGTCAGCAAGGGAATTCAGATCTCCACAAGGCAGTATCCAAGGGCCTCCACAGGGTGAGATGTTGTAGCCGGGGAGGGAACTTGCATCTCTGCACAGCTAGGGCCCAGGACCACCTATGGTGGAGCAGCAGCAGCCAGGGGACTGCAATAGTCAGCCTTGTGTGGGACTGAGAATCTCTGGGCCTTGGACCAGTGCAACTGGTGGTGGGCAGGGGTGTGGGAAAGCAAAGTAAGAATCTTTTTGGGAACTCACTTTCAGAGTTCCACCTGTACCATTGCCATCTTACTAGAACTCCTCATCAACCCCCTTTTATTATCATGGCTTGAAATTTAGTTTTCCAGGTGTCTGTTCTGTTGTTTGGAAATATTGAA
Organism: Carlito syrichta; assembly: GCF_000164805.1. NCBI lineage: Eukaryota > Metazoa > Chordata > Mammalia > Primates > Tarsiidae > Carlito > Carlito syrichta. The sequence goes on from NW_007246024.1 coordinate 159,031, forward strand.
ATTTTTATTTTTGATTTGCATTATTATCACTATTATTTGAGTTTTCTCAAGTAAAAATAATAGACAGTAAAATAAAAATATCCAAGAGATAGAATCTTGTTGGGCAGTTTATGCTTTCATGCCATGTTTTCAATACAAAGCTCATTGTGTATTTTAAGATTTGGCTATGTTTGAGTTCTGTGTCCCCAATGTATTTATAATTCTAGAGCTAGAAGTGGGAATGGGGCAAGATACTGGTTCCCAGAAAGCTCTTCAATCTACAGAGATGTTGGGAGGTTCAGTTACTCTGACTGGTACACACTACATTAAATAGGTTGGTATCATCCACCTTGCAGAATTAAACTAGTGGGGCTACTGTTTGCCCCAAGTGTTATCTATTGCTTTAGACAACAGAACCTACTGAAAAACTTTAACCTGTAAGTGTTGTTGATACTTCTCTCTACTTCTTTGAAACAGCTTCAGTACATGGCCATTTCCAAGTTAGGTAAAATAAAGCAAAGCGATTTTTAGTCAGTCTTGTAAGAAGCCATCATGTAGTCCAGATAACATTCAAATAACTATAATTTTTCATAAATGAGGTTCATTCTAAACCCTGTGGTATTGAAAAAGAGAGTTGATATCTTCTTGGCTACCACAGAGCTAGAGAGTGGAAGATAGGACTGGTGTGAGTTACAATGACACTAAATTTACTGTTTTTATGGATAACCAGTTTTTTTTCTAAATATTCTTTGGATTGTTTAAAGTCTTTGGATCATTTTCAGAGTTCCATAAAAGTTTGGTTTGACTGTTTATGCCAGCTTTTTATTGTTTTCATGGAAAAAAAATATTTTGAATTTATTAGTCTCATTTATATTGATATTACCTAAATATAAAACAATAAATATCAAACCATAAAATTAACATGTATAAATCTAATTGCCATTTTGCAATTTCTATTGCAGACAAATATAGCAGACACTAATGTAATTCACTCAACATCTATTCTCTTTCATTTCTTCTGTGAACAAAGGTTCTATTTGTTGTTGTTCACCATCTATTGCTATGGCTTGAATGTTTATGTCCCTTTCAAAATGTATGTGCTGAAACTTACTCATCAAGGCAATGGTATGAATGAGATTAATGCCTCATAAATAAGACCTCATGCTGTTGATTCCTTCCACCATGTGAAAACACAGTCCTCCTTTACTAAGGAAGCAGAACCTGGACCTTCACCAGACACCAAACCTGTCATCGTTTTGATCTTTGACTTCCCAGCCACTGCAAGCAATAAATTTCTATTATTTATAAATTACCCATTCTAATGCATTTTGTTATAGAAGCACAAACAGATTACAGATATACATGGAAACTTCGGTTCAAAGTTATGATGTAGTGCAAGGTTATACACTACTATATTTAAAACCAGGTTTGTTTTACTTCTACTTTTTATCACTATGCAATATTGCCTTTGAAAATTAATAATCTTTTTGTAATACAAGGTTTAAGGAACCGAAAAGTATAGATATAATGCACAAACCTTGTTTGTTAATTACTGATGAAACAAGAGGAGACAATGGAAATAATCTAAGACAACATATATGTTTATTGTATATACTCATGTTCATTGTTTATTATGTATACTTTTATAATGCTCTACATAACGGTTACCTAATATGTCTCAGGAAATCGTTATAAGCAATATGCCAAAATTCAGCCATAATGAAATTGAAAATGGCCAAGTAATGGATGTTTTAAATTTTCTGGAATGCTACCTCAAGAAAAATTTTAACAAGTTGTTAAGAAACCAATTTTACCGGGCACTCTGCTTATTAGATTTATTAAACAAAGCTTGTTTCTGTTATTTTTGAAAATTGAGATGTGTGGAAACATTTGAACACCATTGCTATACCAGTCAAATATTCTTTTTTTTTTGAGTTGGAGTCTCACTCCGTCACCCAGATTGGAGTGTAATGGCCGCTCCCGGCCACTGCAGCCTCGACCTGCTGGGCTCTGGCAATCCTTCCGCCTCGGTCTTCCAAGTAGCTGGGACTACAGGCGCGCGCTACCACGCCCGGCTAATTTTTTGATTTATTGTAGAGATGAGGTCTCGCCAAGTTGCCCAGGCGGGTCTCGAACCCGTGGGCTCAGGCAATCCACTCACCTCAGCCTCCCAAAGCACGGGATTACAGGCTGAGCCACCGAGCCCGGCTAAAACCTGAAGAATGTGGGCGTCAAATGAGACAGTAGAATAAAAACCATAACGTAGCTATTCACTGTAACAACATGGTTAGGGCCAGCAGTGACAGGGACTAAGATACTGAATCAAATCACCAGACACCCCATATCCTTCTAGAACGTTTCTCAGCCTCCACAATGTCAATGTTTTGGACAGGTTGGTTCTCAGTCGTAGAGATTGTTCTGCACATTGTGGAATATTAACAGAAGCCCTGGCCTCTATCCCTGGATCCCACTGGCATCTCCTCCTGTTCAGCTGTGATGACCAAGCAAGTCTCCAGAGATTGTCAGATATCCCCAGTTAATGAGGGCTTGATGGTCCCTTATTTAGAACTACCAGACTAAATCTTCAATATAGGCCTAAAGAGGCCTTTACTGTTTTGTTTTGTTTTGTTTTCTCACAGGTAAGTTGCATTCCTTTCAACATATTTACTTGAGTATACTAAAATGAGTCTATCTGTATAGCAATTATACTGAATTTTACTCAATAGTATTAGTCCAGTTAATTTAAATGTGCTTTCAAGTATATTAAACTACATAATCCCTGATCTAGAAAAAGATTATTTTATTCTGGATTTCACATAGAGATGTGCATCTATGTGTATGTGTGTATGTAGTGCACACATATAAATGTTTGTGTGCATATATATATACATATATGTATATATACATGTATATACATATGTGTGTGTATGTGTGTGTGTGTGTGTGTGTGTGTGTGTGTGTATCCATTTGCACTAGAGTTGAAGATACAATATTTTAGTAAAGGGAGCCACTATTTCAGAAATCATATCATTAACAGTAAATTCCATTTCACTATCAGTGAAGCTGTTGACACTGCCAAGTGGATTATTAGAAGAGTGAAATATCTGACACTGTGCTATGTTTGAAGATGTCAAGAACAACTTGGCAGTTTTTATGAAATGGCTATAACATGTAAGATATCAGCATCTCTGAAACCGAGCCCTGGGCTGCTTTTGGAGGGAGAATGTGCCCAGGGGAAAAGAGTTACAGCTCTGCCTCCCAGCCTGAACTCCCAGCTCCCAGGTAATATGGACATCTCTCCTGACTTTAGTCCCAGGGGAACGTGACACTGCTTTAAAAGCCAGCAGCCTAATAACTGGTCAGAGAA
>NW_007246025.1:0-1584 GCF_000164805.1 Carlito syrichta
CATGCAAGGCTGGTTCAACATTCGTAAAACCATAAATGTAATTAAATACACCAACAGATGTCAAAACAAAAACCACATGATTATATCATTAGATGTAGAAAAAGCTTTTGATAAAATCCAGCACCCCTTCTTGATAAAAACTCTCGAATATCTAGGCATATGGGGAACATACCTCAAAATAGTAAAAGCCATCTACGAGAAACCCACAGCCAGCATACTCCTAAACAGACAAAAATTGGAATCATTTCCTCTGAAAACTGGAACAAGATAAGGATGCCCACTCTCACCCCTCCTGTTCAATATAGTATTGGAAATCCTGGCTAGAGAATCAGAGAAGAGAAGGCAATCAGGGATATCCAAATAGGAAAAGAGGAAGTCAAGTTATCTCTCTTTGTGGATGACATGATTGTGTACCTTGAAAACCCAAGAGAATCTGTCAAAAACCTCCTTACACTGATAAAGGCCTTTGGCAAAGTCTCAGGATATAAAATAAATGTGCAAAAGACAATCGTATTTCTTTACACCAATAATAAACAAACAGAAACCCAAATAAAAACCACAATTCCATTCACAACAGCCACAAAAAAAAGAAATACCTTGGCATCTTCCTAACCAGAGAGTGTGAAAGACCTTTACAATGAAAACTACAAAACACTGCTCAAAGAAATCAAAGATGACACAAACAAGTGGAAAAATATCCCATGCTCATGGGTTGGAAGAATCAACATTGTGAAGACGTCCATCTTACCAAGGCAATCAACAGATTCAATGCAATACCCTTCAAATTACCGGCAACATTCTTCTCAGACCTAGAAAAAACAACACAGGAATTATGGAAACACAAATGATCAAGAATAGTCAAAACAATCCTCAGCAAAAAAAAAAACAAAGCAGGTGGTATCACTTTACCAGACTTCAAACTTTACTAGAAAGCTACAATCATCAAAACAGCTTAGTATTGGTATAGAAACAGGCATATAGATCAATGGAATAGAATTGAGATTTCAGAAACAAAACCTCAATTTCTCAACCAACTCATCTTTGACAAAGCCTCCACCACCTACCACTGGGGAGAGGAGAACCTATTCAGTAAATGATACTGGGAAAACTGGCTGACCACATGCAGAAGATTGAAACAGGACCCCTATCTATCCCCATACACAAAAATTAACTCCAAATGGATCAGAGACCTAAATGTAAAACCTCAAACCATAAGAACCTTAGAAAATGAAGGACATACCCTCATGGAAATCGGAACTGGCATCCAATTCCTGAACAAAACTCGAAACCCACAGGTCATAAGGGATAAGATAGACAATTGGGACCTCATTAAACTGACAAGCTTCTGCAAAGCCAAAGAAACCATCAAGAGAGCAGGGAGACAGCCTACAGACTGCGAAAAGTATTTGCCAACTCCACGTCTGACAAAGGCTTAACATCTTGGATCTACAAGGAACTCAAACGTGCTGGGAAAAAAAAAAACAAACAACCCCATTATAAAGTGGGCAAAAGATATGAACAGACACTTCACAAAAGAAGACATCCGAGCAGCCAACAGACACATGAAGAAATGCTCAACCTCAT
>NW_007246025.1:2064-60249 GCF_000164805.1 Carlito syrichta
TCACTCATATAGTGGACTTTGATCATCCAATGCACTACTATAAGAAAATGACTGACAGTGTTGGGAAACTATGGGGGGGGATGGGACTAATGGTAGCAAACATCTGTCTGGAGACGGGGAGACACCTCTTATCAACAAGGGGGCCTGAATGAAGTATATTTGTATACCTAACCCTTAACTGTAACCCACAATATCAAAATAAAAAATATTGATCAAAAAAAAGTTTAAAAAATTAAAAATTTAAATTTAAATTTTAAAAATGTGGTACATATACACGGTGGAATACTACACAGCCAGAAAAAGAACAAAATCATGAATTTTGCAGCAACCTGGATAGAACTAGAGTCTATAATACTGAGTGACATCTCACAGAAACAAAGATCTGAGTATCACATGTTCTCACTCATATAGTGGACCTTGAACATCCAATGTAATACTAAAAGAAAATGACTGACAGTAGTGGGAAACTATGGGGGGGAGGGAGATGGGACTAACGGTAGTAAATATCTGTCTGGGGACTGGGAGACACCTCTTATCAACAAGGGTGCCTGAACACAGCACATTTGTATACCTAACCCTTAACTGTACCCCACAATATCATAATAAAAAATATTGATTATAAAAAAAAAAGAATTTCAAAAGAAAAAAACTGGTTATTCTGCCTAAATTTTTTCAATATTTTAAGGCTGCTAGACCTTAGATACATTTTGCATACTAAAGACAAACCAAACTCCCTAATCATCTAAGCTAATTTAAAAACTCTTCAGAAGTTTGAGCACTAAAGCAGAACAGTGACAAGAGGACAATATGATAAGTCACAGTAGTTCTAAAATATGATTTAGCAGCATAACCCTTTTTCAGATGAAATCTAAACCTTATTAGGAATTCTACTATATAAAACATTGAAAATGGTATTACCATACAATGAGAAAAATCTTTTTCTCATTTACTAATATTATTTAACAATAAACAGGTATAGATGTATTCTGATATAGCCTCAATATCCAATTTATGTCTGTATTGTTTTAGTCAATCAGTATAGGGAAAAATTCTGAACACAGAGACAAGTGTTTGCATTGTTTTTTTTTTTTTAGCTGGAGTCTCACTCGGTTGCCCAGACTGGAGTGCAGTGGCCGCTCCCAGCCACCGCAGCCTCGACCTGCTGGGCTCCGGCGATCCTTCCGCCTCAGCCTTCCAAGTAGCCGGAATTACAGGCATGCGCAACCACGCCCGGCTGATTTTTTGATTTATTGTAGAGATGAGGTCTTGCTGTCCAGGCAGGTCTCGAACCCGCGGGCTCAGGCAATCCACTCACCTCAGCCTCCCAAAGGCGCGGGATTACAGGCTGAGCCACCGAGCCCAGTAGTGTTTGCATTTTTAATAGCCTTCCTGGAAATCACAGCCCACTCCCAAATTAAACTAATGTAGTAAATTAAAAGAGAAGTAGCTGGAAATTTTTATTTTGAGATAAATTGTAAAAATCATTTATCACAAATACAAAAACCAAAAAGCTTCTGATACATATAGCTGCTAAAATTATGCATAACATACCACATGACGTGCTACTAGCTCACTTGTCATACATCCAAGCAGTATACCATGATAGAGGCCCATGTTGAAAAGCATTTATGCTGTGTCTGATTTATGCTGTGCCTGGCCAACACCAGGCACAGCATACCCACTGCAGTAGTATCGTCCCATGTACAACATACCATGAGCAAATATGCGCAAGCCCAAATATTTCAAAAGGCCAGTGCATAATTACTCTCTTTCTCAACAAGGACTCATTTGTAAGCTGTCCCAAACACACAAGGAAAGGTAGAATAAACAGCTTTTTATCTGGGATCACCCAGAAACAAGTTAATTTGGAAGCACAGTCGTGGATTACATGCTAACCACTTGATATTTAATGCACTTGAAAGAGTGTTGTTTCTTATTATAATTTTTAAATTAAATATGTTTAAATGAATAGAACTTTTCAGAACTCTTGTATATAACAGAGTACAATTTGAAAACCATTTGGGACTAAATATGAGTGAGATTTGACATTAAAAGATTCAGAATCATCTCTCAGTCTATTGTCACGTCATGTAACCTCTCTGCATCATAGTTTTCTTCTTTACTTAATAGGGAAAATAATACCTGAACTAAGTTACTGTGAAACTCAAATAGAAAAATGTTCAAAGTTATTCTTAGGCTGTGAAGTCTAATATAAATTTAGGTTGTTATGTTATGAAATTAAGATGTGCCCAGATGGCAATGGACTAAATATTTGTAAAAGACTAGCAAGGAACAGGGTAAAGGGAGCTGAAGGTAGCAGCCTTCAAAATATCTACAACAAACTGAAGTCTCTTTTAAACAAAATGCCTCTTTATCTCACTTCAAGTGCTACTGAAGAATATGCTCAAAAATATAATATAGTGAGAGTGTACAATACATTTATAGCTATGGTCCTGCACACATCCTTTATGGATTTACTTATGTTGATTCTAACATCCTCCACTCTTCTGCACTCCTTAAAACATATGGCGACTCCCACATACACCCATACGCACACACTTACTAGAATAGTCTCAATCCAAAGCACTGACTCCTGGCGATCTTAAATCTCTTATCCTGGTGAGTAAAGGAAACTGGAAGAGCAAAGTGGCTAAAGGTGCTGCCGGGTCAAAGAAGCTGAGGCTAAATACTCCATCAAGTACAAACTAGGACCCAGGAAGGCCTATAAAAAGGGTTCCAAGGATCCTTTAATTCTCATTTTAAAAGCCCCATCCTTTCCACCTCTCACTGTGCTATCATGCTAATACTGGACTATATCATTCTGTGCCTGAAGAACCACAGAACTGCAGGGTTAGAAGAGCCTACAGAGTTCTTCAATGTCAACTAACCATTTCATGTCCAACTCCCCTCTGCATATGATTTTCTGACTTCAAAACTCTATCTTTGAAACTCTAAACTAGCTTTCTAGCTTAGAAACTATCTACATCCCTACCTTAGCCACTTCCACCTTTGAACTATTCTGTTAGAAAGTTCTGCCTTATTATGAGCTAAAATTAATTCTTCTTAGCAATTGTCATCCCCACATTCCTCACCCCACTCTTGGATCAGAGAAAAGAAGCTTAATCCCTTTTTTGCTAGAGACCTTCAAATATTCAAAGATAGCTATTGTGCTTTCCTTGAAGTTTCTCTTTTTAAGTACACATATATTCCCAGGTTCTTCAAGTACTCTTCATATAACAGCAGAGTCTTACCACCTTGGTCATTCTTCTCTGAGCAAGGTCCATTCCAACTTGTCCTCTACCATTGTAGTTTCCTATCTGACATCTTTATTTCACTTATTCCACTAGACCATTGAATTCTCAAACTTTTCAGGTTCAGGACCCACACTCTTAAAAAAATTATTGGTCAGGTGCCATGGCTCACACCTGTAATCCCAGCACTTTGGGAGGCTGAGATGGGAGGGTCCCTTGAGCCCCAGAGTTCAAGACCAGCCCAGGCAATATAATGAGACCTCATCTCTACAAAACAATAAAAAAAAAATTAGTCAGGCATGGTGGCATGTGCCTGTAGTTTCAGTTACTGGGAGGCTGAGACAGAAGATCACCTGAGCGCAGAAGGCTGAGTTTGCAGTGAGCCACGAGCGTGCCACTATACTCTAGCCTAGGTGACAGAGTAAGACATGGACTCAAAAAAAAAAAAAATTGAAAAGAGCAAGGCATAGTGGCATGAACCTATAATCCCAGCTACTTGAGAGGCTGAGAGGCAAGAGGACGGCTTGAGGCTAGGAGCTTGAGAACACCCTAAGCAACATAGTGAGACTTATCTTTAATATATATACATTAAGATATATATATATGGGGGAGGACCACAGCATGCTTGTGTTTATGTACATTAAATCTATTGATACAGCATTAAAAATTAAAACAATTAAAATATTTGCTTATGAGTATAGCAGTTCCTCAAAAAAATTAGACACAGAATTACCATATAATTCAACAATTCCACTTCTGGGTACATACCCAAAGAATTGAAAACAGGGACTCGAACAGATACTTATATACCAATATTCATTGCAGCATTAGTCACAATAGCCAAAGGTAGAAACAATCCTAATGCTTACAGATGGACATACAAAATATCAAATGTATATACATACAATGGCATATTATTCAGCCTTTGGAAAAGAAGAAAATTCCTACATGTGCTAAAACATGGATGAACCTTGAAGATATTGTGCTGAGTGAAACAAACCATACACACACACACACACACACACACACACGCCCCATATGATTCCACTTATACCAGGTGCCTAGAGTAGTGAAATTCGTAGAGACAAAAAGGATAATGGTGGTTGCCAGAGGTTAAGGGGAACAGAGAATGCAAAGTTGTTGTTTATGACTACAGAGTTTTGGTTTGGGTTGATGAAAAAGTCTGGAGATAGATGGTGGTGATGGCTGCACAACAAAGTGAAAGTACTTAATGCCAATGACTGTACATTTAACGGTTAAAATGGTAAATTGTGTGTTATGTATATTTTACCAAAATAAAAATTTGTTCTATTCATTTAAAATAACAGTATACATTAAAAATAACATTATATATTCAACTCAAATATTTTTATCCAAAATAACTTTATTTTCAGAAACAAAAATCAGTGAGAAGTATTGATTTACATTTTTAAACATTTATTTGATGTCTGGCTTAATAGGAAATAGCTGGATTCTTAAATCTGTCATGTATCTCATCTTTGGCACTATGTTGTTTTTGGTGTTATACATGAAAAAAATCCAGTCCCACACATATATGTAACTGGAAAAAAGAAGAGTATTTATAATATCCTTTTCAAATGATTGGGAATTTCTCCTTTGATAGTACAACAAAATTTGACGGGTAGTAGTTTTCTAATGATTAGTTGTAATGTGGAATCTGACTATCAATAAACTATTTATACTCTATAACATCAAAGAGCATTGATCTGCCTTGCACTTTGACTTTATCTTTTATCTATCACACATAATTTCATAACAGAATGCATTGATCTTTTCAAATATACTGGTTAAGTAAGTTATGTAGTTGAAATATTTCATTAAACAAAAAGTAACATTCTTTAATATCACCACCAATACCTTTGTGTCTTTAGGTATTAGGAAGCCATCAAGTTCATAGGGGTAGATACAAGTTTTCCAAAGTCTAATTTTTATTTAAGGCTTAAATGTTATTCTTGGCAACACATAATGGCTTTCCTTGAAATGATAGGCCCAGTTTGCTCATTATTGAGAAAACAGTTGCCAAATACCCAAGTATGAATAACAATCATTTTTTGTCAGTGACTCTTCCAAGTGTTTCATTTAAAAAAAAAATCAGTTTAGCTTTAGCTCTAATAATTGCATAAGTGGTTTTTCTTCTAGATAACCATATTATTTCAGTATGCAGCAGAAGTGCCTTATGCATACTCCCCATTTGTTAAGCAGAATGTTAAAAAGATATGTATTCAATAGACAACCAATTCCTGATCAAAACTCCAGATGCCCCTGTCATAAGAGGTAAGATAGACAAATTGGACCTCATCAAACTGAAAAGTTTCTTCAAAGCAAAAGAAACCATCCAGAGAGCAGGGAAACCGCCTACAAAATGGGAAAAAACATTTGCCAACTGTACATTTGATAAAGGCCTAACATGCAGGATCTACAAGGAACTCAAATGTGCCAAAAGGAAAAAAACAGTCCTAATAAAAAGTGGGCAAAAGATATGAACAGGCACTTCTCAAAAGAAGACATATGAGCAGCCAATAGATACATGAAAAATGCTGTCTCACTAATCAACAAAGAAATGTAAATTAAAACCACACTGAGATACCACCCAACACCAGTTGGGATGGTCATCACTAATAACTCAAAAAACAACAGATGCTGGAGAGTATTCAGAGAAAAGGGGACACTTCTGCACCATTGATGAAGTGTAAATTAGTACAACCTCTGTGGAAAACAGTGTGGCAATTCCTAAAAGATCTAAAAATTGATCTTCTATATGACCCAGCTATCCCCCTTCTGGGAATATTCCTGGAGGAACCCAAATCATTCTGTAAAAAAAGTTACCTGTAGGCTGGGCACAGTGGCTCCAGCCTGTAATCCCAGCACTTTGGGAGTCCCAGTCAAGAGGACTGCCTGAGACTTTGGTTTATGACCAGCCTGAGCAACATGGTGAGATCTTGTCTCTACAATAAATCAAAAAATTAGCTGGGTGTGGTAGCGCTTACCTATAGTTCTGGCTACTTGGAAAGCTGGGGCAGAAGGATCACCAGAGCCCAGCAGGTCAATGCTGGGGTGGCCGTGAGTATGTCACTGAACTCCAGCCTCGGCAATGGAGTGAGACTCCAACTCAAAAAAAAAAAAAAAAAAAAAAAACCTGTACACGCATGTTTATTGAAGCATTATTCACAATAGCAAAAACATGGATCCAACTGTGCTGCCCACTGAGAGCAGACTGGATTTTTTTAAATGTGGTACATATATACAATGGAGTATTATGCAGCCATAAAGAAGGACAAAATTACAGACCTTGAGGCCACTTGAATGGATTTAGAGTCTATAATAGTGATCTATCACAGAAACAAAGAAATGAGTACCGCATGTTCTCACTCATAAATGGACCCTGAACATTAATCATAATACTATAAGAAGGGATTGGCAGTAGCAGAACACTGCCGGGCATGGGGGGTGGGAACATAACATCAACAAGGGTACAGGAATTCAAACCAGGCAAAGTGGTGTCCCAAGAGAGGCCCAAACTTCACTTGTACAATGACCACTTATCTACCTAATCCTGAATTGTACCCCGTATCTTTAAAATAAAATTTTAAAAATAAATAAATAAACCATAATTTTTAAAAATAAAAAAGATATGTATCAAGAGATGGGATTTAATAAAATTAATAATTATTTACTGTTTCATCAAGAGCACTCAAGTTAAAACTGGTTCTTTTTTCCCACTATTGAATGTGTGGTAGAATAGAATACAATAGTGTGATAGCAGTTTTGTGATTTGTACTAAGCCACCAGCATTTAAACCTATTGCCATTGCTTTATACCACCAGTGTAAATATCTGCACAGTCAGTAAGCATCCCTCCCCACCAAAAACAGTCTTGGTATTATTATAAAATAGTTTTGACCTGAAAGGGTCTTTGGGACTACCAGAAGCCCATAGACCAACCACATTTTGAAAATCATTGCATTTGACTATAAGCTTCTTCAGAAAAAGTGTCTTTCATCCAAGATCCAGCACAATAGCTATCACATGGTAAGGACTTCTAATTAAAATAATTGTCCATTCTTTTATGCATTAAAGATTTCTTAGACCAACCTACCAACTGCAAAACCCCATGAGGAAACATAAGAGGAATAAGTCCTTGTTCTCTGGAAATTTTAGTCCAGTAAGGAAGACAATTGATTTTTTTTAAAGCCACTATAAGAAATAAAATATATTACAACAGAGGTATCTTCCATAGAAAAAGGAACAATTAATTCTAATTAGAGAAACTGGAAAAGGAGAGCAAAGCAATTTAGTCTGAGTGAACAGACTGAGCAGACATGAAAATGGCCTTGCACATTGTCAGTTTATGGAATAACAAAAGATCCAATAGAATGTGGGGGAGGGAGTGGAGAATGAAGTTAGAAGCTAGGGCACTCTCCTATTCTTATCCAACCTGCTCACCTGTCAGGTTAATATTCTTACAAACCAACTCCACACTTTCACTGTCCTCAGAATACCTCAGTGACCTGTTTACAGCCTATGGAATCAAAGCAAACTCATTTAGGGATTTACAACACTCTAAAAATCTAGTTTCACCCAACCTATACAATCTTGTTTCTCTAGAAATGTCCTACAACAGAAAACTTTTGCTTAGCCTTCTCACTGTTCCTACACTGACAATTCATTTCCATCTTCCCACCTTGAGCGCCATCCAAAGTTACAATCCTCAGCCACTTCCTCTCAGTATATTTATATCCTCATCATTTGCATTCTTCTTTCAATAATTAACTGAACACTTCCTGTGTGCTTGTTGCTCGTATAAAAAGAAAAATCAAGACAACCCTCTCCTGTGAAGAATTCACAGTATATTGTTGGGTATAAACAAAAATCTAAAAGAGAAGTGCTACTTTAAAAAGGATATAAAGGTAATATTCTTTCCCACATCAATGCCCAAACATCCTTATCATTAGTTTAATTGTTTTGGACTTAGTCTAATTTCTCTCAAGTTTCCGCCACTGCCACAGAAGAGAGGTTCACTTAAAACACGTTGAATTGGGTATCTCTATTTCTCTTAATACTTTTGGTTCTTTCTAAAACTGTACACCAGACTTGTTTCTGTAATCCTAGTAGTCCCAGTGGACACACATTGTAGCCAGAAATAAGTTTTAGTTTCAAATTGAAAGTTTTGGCTCTACAAAAGCTGACCATGCCTTCTACTCAATCTGTGTTGGATAATACCAGCCCTGCTCTGGTTTCTCTCACCTGAGGGTGGATCCTCTCTGGTTTTCTTTTGCTGACATCTCCAAGCTGACCCACTTCTCTGCCAGCACTGGTTGTCTTGTCCCCACTTCATCCACATCTTTACTTCCTAGCCCTCTTTCATGATATACTATATGCCTAAAACATTCTTCACTTCACATTTAGTAACCAGTTTTCTTCCTCTCATTTCAACTTGGCCTTACCTAATTCAAGAACCCTACATGACCTTCTCCAAACAACTCAGTTTTCTCTAAAAACTGAAATAAAACATGAAAATATGTACTTATACAAAGCAAATTCACAATTTAATATTCCTCTTATCCCTTACATGTATATTTTCTATGGAAGCAATAACTGTCAAAATCTGCATACCATCATTCATTTCTAAACTGTTTCACTTTCCAGGATTAAAGGATACTTAGTGGCCGAAGTACATATGGCTAAGGATGATACTCTCCCTAGTTGACACCAAATGCAAGCAGAATGCCTGAATTATTATTCTATAAATCAACTGCAGTAGTCCAATCTGGAGTTTTCTCCTAGTATATGCCAAATCCTACCCTAAAGAGATATCAAAAAAGGCAAAAGATATTCAGCTCAATACCAATATATGTTTTATACATATTCTATATATTTGAAATATAAGTCTATTAAGATTTTTAGCATAGGGTCATTAGTATTGAGATGCCCTGGGATTCTAGTCATATGACAACAACATATTAGCTGTATTATTCCTTCTCTCTCCAAAGCCTATCTTCTTTTAGGTCACAATTGTGAAAGGTCACAATTCTATTATTTGTAATAACAATCTGAGCAACAAGACTTATTAAACACTTAATGGAATAGAAATAAATTTGGGGTTTTATACAACATCCATTTTAAATACAAAGAGTGCATGATAACACAAAATAACATGGCTGATCTGGTGCTAACCATCAAATTTGGAATTAGACTATCAATTCAGTGTCTAGAGGATGAGTGAGTAAATTCAATTTTAAGATGCTGGTTGACTTCATAAAGTCACTCAGGAAAACTCAGAAAAAATAACTCTTTTCTAGAGAACACAAAATTCCATGTTATCACACTCTTAAATATTTACACTTCAGTATATAAAGTGATACAATAAAATACTTTCAATGTTTAATTATATATGCTAAGAGTTAATAGTAGGGGGGAAAAATCTAAAAAACACATATTTGGTTTTGAAATATTCTATGTTGTTTTGTTTTTTCACATAAGTTGGACCAACACTGCTCTAGTAGTTTCTGAGTATTCCCAAACAGATAAAATGAAGGCAGTACAAAAGATGCTAGTGGCAGGAAAATGCCCTCCTGATTAAATTTTAAAAGGTGTGTAACAAATAAACAACCAGTTGTTTAAAAGTATATTATCAAAACTGCCTTTAAGACATTCATGTCAGTGCCAATGGATATAAACTAAGGCAAATTTGGAATCACATATCTTTTCAAGTCCAAGATTACTTTATGTTTAAAGATCTATAATTATATTCTTTGAAATCATAAATCTGTATTATAGGTTTCACTATATAAAACTACATATTTTATATAGAGACCTATATAAAATATAGATCTTGCTTCATTAAGAACAAGCAAAACACGTTTCTGAGTTTCTCATGGAATCATCTACTTATCCCGTTTTGTCTTTCTATTCCCCTGCCCAAATTCCTATTTTAACCTCCTGATGTTATATGTACAGATCCATAATCCTTCATTTGAAATCCTGTAACATGAAAACCTTTGCAAACAAGTTTTTCACAGCTGAGATTGGTGGCAAAAATCTGTCCTGACTTGACCTCATTTGATGGCAAAACCTGATTATGACCTGAATTGACATAAGACTATTTATAGTCTTTATTTATCACACTTAGGGTACAAATTCACACATTTTGCTGCAGAAATATTAATATATATAATTACAAGGTGCTGCCAGACCCTAACAGGGATATTTAATAATGTACATGAATTACTTTTCTAGGATTTAAAAAATAATATAAATTCCTAAATATATCCAGCCCCCAGATTTTGGATAAGGAACTGTGAACTTGTATGCATTTATCTGTAATACTATCATCTCTCCTTGAGAGCATGACTTTATTTTATACACTGTTGTATCTCCTGAGTCTAAAATCATACTTGAAACATAGTAAAGTCTCAATAAATACTTCAAATAATTGAATAAGTGAACACATTTAACTAATATAAGTAGTTTAAAATAGAGAGGAACAAAACTATTTCTTCTAGGCAGTAATCACAAAATAATGTCATATTATACATAGGTCTCAAATCTTTTATTTACAATTCCAAAATCTAAAAAGCTTTGAAAACAAAACATTTGGTCATCATTGGTTATTTTCTGGAAACTTAACATTTCCCATAAATTGGGAAATGGCTAATGGCTATTAAATCCCTGTTAGGGCACATCTTGGTGGGGCCTCCAAAAATGTTGGTCAGGCCTGCAAGGGTGTGGATTGTCTGATGTACAATCCTGTGCCACATGAAAGATGCAAAGAATTACACAGAAGTTAGATTAGAAAATATACTTTATTTAAAAAGTAAATTAGAGAGAGAGAGAAAGAGGAGATTCATCTCCCCAAGGTAGGGAAGGGAGCCAAAGCCAGGAAATATAGCGACAGCCATAGCTCAAAGAGCACATGGTCACATCAGAATCTAGTAAGGCAATGGCCTAGCAATAGCAACTGGCTGCTGGAGGTTGAATGTTTTTAACCCTTCCCTTTGATGGGGAAGGTCATTAAGGTGATTGGGTGGTGGTCTGCTCCACATCATCACAAAGGGGCAGGTAAGCATAGGTACTGATGTCAGATGATGAACAGCAGGCAGATGGTGAGTTAGTCACATGATTGCTGCCATGGTGGTGGGGTCAGTCTGTGTCATGTAGAAGGGCTGATTAGGTTAACTTGGGGATTTGGGCCCAAAGGGGTTTTTCCTGCAAGACACCAGTCAGATGTTTTCAATTCACAAGTTCCTTGACTGAAAGGTGGTCTTATTATCATTTCTATGGCTTTGGCCAGCCAAGGGATGATCTTTAACCTTCTGCTTTTGACAAGGAATCTGAAAGTTTCCTAAAGATTAATATGCTAAACCATGAATTGAAAGGTTGGGCAGTTGGGTTGTCTTGGTCTTGCAACTGACGGAGATTTGCCAGGGGGGTGGGGTAGGCTGCCACTTGGCCTGTAGTAAAATGTAATTTTAAAATGTCTGAATGCCTCCTAAAACCTGCCTATTGGAAATTTATTTTATCTATGTCTAACCTGTGCTAGATTCAGTGTGTCAGTGGCCAACCTCTTTGGAAAACAGTGTGGCAATTTCTAAAAGAACTAGACATTGACCTTCCATATGACCCAGCAATCCCCTCCTGGGAATATATGCAGAACTCAAATCATTCTACAAAAAAGATACCTGCACACACATATTTATTGCAGCACTATTCACAATAGCAAAAACACAGAACCAACCCTACTGCCCATCAAAACTGGACTGCATAAAAAAAAATGTGGTACATATACACAATGTAATATTACACAGCCATAAAGAAGGACAAACATATGGACTTCACGGCAACTTGGATGGATTTAGAGTCTATCATACTCATTGATCTATCATAGAAACAAAGAACAGAGTGCCACATGTTTTCAATCATAAATGGACCCTGAACATTTACCATAAAACTATAAGAAAGGAATTGGCAGTAGCGGGATACTGCCAGGATGGGTGGGGGAGAGGAGTCACAACATCAATAAGGGTACCTAATATCAAACCAGGCAAAGTGGGGACTAAAGGGAAGCCCAAACTTTACCTGTACAATGACCATTTGTATACCTAATCCTGAATTGTACCCCACATTTTTGAAATTTTTAAAAAGTTAAAAAAAATTTTCATGGCAAAAAAGTCTGGACTTTAATTCCACCCACCATCCCCACTTATGCACGTTGGACCCAATAGATGATTTTTCATCCCTCCCTCCCCTTTCCACCCTCTTTCTTCTGAGTCTCTGGTGTCCATTATACCATTTTCTATGTTTTTGCACATCCTTAGTTTACCTCCTGTTTATAAATGAGAACATACGGTATTTGGTTTTCCATTCCTGTGCTACTTCACTTAGGATGATGCTCTCCAACTCCATCCAAGTTGCTGAAAAAGGCATTATTTCATTCTTTTTTATGGCTTCATAGTATTCCATGGTATGTATATAGATAGCTAGATAGAGATATCGATATATATAAATATATATATACATATATATTCCATGGTATGTGTGTGTGTTTGTGTGTGCGTATGTATGTATAATATATATACATATATTACATTTACATTATCCACTAATCAGTTGATGGGCATTTAGTCTGATTTCACATCTTTGTAACTGTGAATTGTGTTGCGATAAACCTATGAGTGCACATGTCTTTTTTGTATAATGACCTCTAGTTCCTTTGGGTAGATACCAAGTAGTAGAACTTCTAGATCAAATGGTAGATCTACTTTTAGTTCTTTGAGAAATTTACATACTGATGTCCATAGAGGTTGTACTAATTTGCACTCCCACAAACATAAGCATTCCCATTTCACTGCATCCATGTCAATATTCGTTTTTTTGATTTTTTTAATAATAACCATTCTGACTGGTGTAAGGTGGTAACTCACTGTGGTTTTAATTTGCATCTCCCTATGTTAGTATTTGAGTGTTTTTTCATATGTTTGTTGGTCATTTGTATATCTTCTTTTGAGAGATATCTGTTCATTTCATTTGTCCACTTTTTAATGAGGTTATTTGCTTTTTTCTTACTGATTTGCTTGAGTTATTTGTAGATTTTAGATATTAGTCCTTTACCAGATGTACAGTTTGCAAATATTTTCTCCCATTCTGTAGGTTGCCTATTTACTCACTCTGTTGATTATTTCTTTTGCTGTGCAGAAACATTTTAATTTAATTAAGTAACACTTGTTCATTTTTGTTTCTGTTGCCTCTACTTTTGGGGTCTTAGCCATAAATTATTTGCCTAGGCCAATGTCCAAAAGAGTTCTTCCTAGGTTTTCTTCTAAGATTTTTATGGTTTCAGGTATGTCATTTAAGTCTTTATTCATCTTGAATTAATTCTTGTATATGGGGCAACCCCTTCAGGTCCCCACCCACTGTGGGAGCTTTTCTGTCCTCTCAGTAAATCCTGCTTTCGAAAAAAACCAAATTCTTGTATATGGTGAGAGATAGGGATCAAGTTTAATTTTCTGCATGTAGCTGTCCAATTTTCTCAGCACTATGTGTAGAATAAAGTATCCTTTCCCCAGTATATATTTTTGTCTGCTTTGTTGAAGATTATCTGGTTGTAGATATTTGGTTTATTTCTGAATTCTCTATTCTGTTCCATTGGTCCATGTGAATATACTAGTACTATGCTTATACTAGTACTATGCTGTTTTTGTTACTACAGCCATGTAGCATAATTTGAAGTCAGGTAATGTGATACTTCCCACTTTGTTCTTTTTGCTTAGGATTGTATTTGGCTATTCAAGCTCTTTTTTGGTTCCATTTGAATTTTAGGTGTTTTTTTTTTTCCTAATACTGTGAAAAATGATGTTAGTAGTTCAATAGGGATTGTGTTGAATCTGTTGATTACTTTGGTAATATTGTCATTTTACCAATGTTGATTCTTCCACTCTATGAGTGTGGGATGTTTTTCCATTTATGTGGGTCCTCTACAATTTCTTTTTCTTTTGTTTTTTGGTTTTTTTTTTTGAGTTGGAGTCTCACTTTGTCACCCAGACTGGAGTGCAGTGGCCGCTCCCAGCCACCGCAGCCTCGACTGATGGGCTCCAGTGATCCTTCTGCCTCAGCCTTCCAAGTAGCCGGAATTACAGGCATGCGCTACCACGCCCGGCTGATTTTTTTTTTATTTATTGTAGAGATGAGGTCTCGCTGCCCAGGCGGGTCTCGAACCCGCGGGCTCAGGCAATCCACTCACTTTAGCCTCCCAAAGGCGCGGGATTACAGGCTGAGCCACCAAGCCCGGCTTACAATTTCTTTAACTAGTGTTTTATAGTTCTCCTTCTAGAAATTTCTCACATTTTTTAATTAACTATATTCTCAGGTATTTTAGTTTTTTGGCGGATATTGTAAATGGAATTGACTTCTTGATTTGATTCTTAGTTTGGTCATTATTAGAATACAGCAGTGCTACTGATTTGTGTGTGTTGATTTTACATCCTGAGAATTGACTGACCTCATTTATGAAGTCCAGGTGTCTTTAGAGCAGTCTTTAGGTTTTTCTAGGTACATAATCATATCATCAGCAAACAGATAG
Organism: Carlito syrichta; assembly: GCF_000164805.1. Taxonomy (NCBI): domain Eukaryota; kingdom Metazoa; phylum Chordata; class Mammalia; order Primates; family Tarsiidae; genus Carlito; species Carlito syrichta. Next base: position 16,911 of record NW_007246025.1, read on the forward strand.
TTTAATTTCTTCTTTTCCAATCTGAATACCCTTTGTTTCTTTCTCTTGTCTGATTGCTCTGGCTAGGACTTCCAAAACATACATAGATTTAAAATTCATGACAAAAATAACACAAAAGGAAAAGAGGAGTATGTGACTAAAGTGTTCTACATTCTAGCATTACATTACAGGAAAACAGGAAAACTAAAAATTTATATGACTACAACTGATCAAGAATAAATGCTGTAAACCCTAGGGCAGCCACTTAAAGAATAATAAAACAAGTTAGTGGATGGTGAAAATATAATACAAAATACTTGAATAATCAAAGAAAAAAGAAAAAAACAGACTATGTAAATGGATCAAACAAAAAACTAATATTAAGATGATAGTTATGAAACCAAATATATCAGTAAATTCATTAAATGTAAACATACTAAAAATAAAATTAGAAGGCTATAATTGTCAGTCTGCGTTTTTAAAACAACTATATGATGCATTCAAGAGACACACCTTAAATAGAGTCACAAAGAGAGTGAAAATAAAAGGATGGAAAAAGCCATACCATGCAACTGCTAACCAAAAGAAAGCTCATATAACTATACTAATGTGATACAAAACAGATTTTAAGGCAAGAACCTTACTAGAGATAAGGAGAAATATTTCATAATGATCAAGGGGTTAAATGAACAAGAAAATATCATAAGATCAATCTGTATACAACCAGTAAAATTACCCTTTAAATATAAAAGCAAAAATTGAAAAAATTAAAAGGAGAAATTGACATTTTAACACATTTTTTCCAATAGTTGATGCAGCAAGCAAAAAAATTCAATAATTACCAACTTGGCCTCAGTGACACATATAAATAATCTGATCCAATGATGATAGTACAAACATTCTTTATAGAACATTCAGCAAAATTGACTATATTCTGGGTTATAAAGCAAGCCTCAGTAAATCAGCAAAGAAAGCTTCAGCCTAAAAATCAGTAACAGAAAGTATAAAAAGAATATCTTAATTGCTTAGAAATTAAGCAATATACTTCAAAATAGCCCTGGAGTTAAATATTAGAAAAACTTTAGAAAATATTTTAAACAAAAGGATAACAGAAATATGACTCATTAGAACTATGGAATGCAGTCAAAGCAGTGCTCAAAGGAAAATGTATAGTCTTCATGCATATTTTATAAAAGAAGACTTCAGATCTATGGTCTAAGCTTCCATCTCAAGATACTAGAAAAAGAACAGCAAAAATCCAGAAGAAAATAGAAGAAAATTAATTATAAAGAAGTGATCTGAAATGAAGAGAAAATTAGCAAAGCCAAAAATTGGTTATTTGATGAGATTAATAAATTGATAAAATAAAAGTTTATTTAAAACAACTTTAGGCCAATGATTTACATATTTAAATAAAATGAACAAATTGCTTGAAAAATACAACTTACCAGAACAGACAATAGAAGGAATAGAATATCTGAATACTACTACACCTATAACAATTAAATCTGCTATTAAAAATCTTGCCAATACAATATTGAGAAATAACAAAGTTGTAGAATTGACATCACCAACTTCAAAACTTACTATAAAGCTATGCATTCAAGCCAGAGTGGTACTGGTGAAAGAATAGATAAGCAGATCAATAGAACAGAATACAGACCCAGAAAAAGACCAAAACAAATATAGTAAACTCATCTTTTGGCAAAAGCGTAGAAGCAATTCAATGGAGAAAGACAGTCTTTTGAACAAATGGTACTAGAACAACTAGACTTACACATGTGAAGGAAAGAAGAAAGGAAGGAAGGGAGGGAGGGAGGGGCTAAAAAGGAGGAAAGAAGGAGGGAAGAAGGGAGGGAAAGAATCTAGATACAGAAGTTATACCTTTCACAAAAATTAATTCCAAATGAATCATAGCCTTAAATGTAAAACAGAAATGTGAGATTTCTAAAAAATAACATAAAACAAAATCTAGGTGGCCTTGGATTTAACTATAAAATTTTAGACACAATTTAGACTAAATGCACAACCCATAAAAGAAAAAATTTATAATTTGAACTTAATCAAAATTAAAACATATGCTCTGAGAATGATATTGAAGACAATAAAAAACCTAGCCATAGGTTGGAAGGAACATTTAAAAAAAAAAAAAAAAAAAAACCATAGAACTAGGTGAAAGTGAAAGAGTGAACCCTAAAGTAAACTACGGACTTCAGTTAATAATAATGTGTCGATGTTAGTTTAACTATAACAAATGTCCCACACCAATGCAAGATGCTAATAATAGAGGAACATATGTGCAAGAGAAGAGGGCTATATGGAAACTACTCTCTGCCCAATTTTTCTATATATCTAAAACTGTCTATTAATTTTTTGAAATCTTCACCAATTGAAAACCCCAGACACAGACTTCACTGGATAAGTCTTCCAAATATTTAAAAAATAACAAATCTCACAATACCCTTGCAGCAATAGAAATTTTCAAAAGGAGGCAACACTTCCCTACTTATTTTATGAGGCCCGGCACAACCTTGGTATAAAATTTGATAAAGACATCACAAGTAATGAAAAGTACACATCACTCTTTCTCATGATGAGGAAGGGACCCCTCTAAAAAGCAAAAATGCAGAGGCAAAAGTCAGGAAAAAGAAAATATGTTACTTCCTATTCTTCTATGAGTTGCTTTACTTCTCATTTTTTGTAAGTTACCCTGCTTCTTGTTTTTATATGTTACTCCTCATTTCCTTGTATTACCTAAGTTACTGCCTGGTTCTTTGTGCTACTCTTTTCACGGGCTTTTTCACTTTGGCTGGCTACATGTTCAAACTTTTGGTGGAATCCAATCAGGATAGTGATCTTGTAAGCCAATCAGCAAATAGGATATGCAAATAAAATAAGGAAAACCAATCAGTGTGTAACATGTAATGCTAACTGCAGCCTCAAGCTACAAAATATCCAATCAAATAAATAATGCCAAACTGTAGTTTTATAGGGAGACAAAGCGGTTACAATGTAAAGAAATAATATATAAGGCAATGCCTGCTGTGTCAGGGCTCAGCCTTTGGATGCGAATCCCCTGACCCAGTAGCAGCACAAATAAAACCGATTTCCTGGCAAGATCCCTCAATGTCCACCTCTCTCTGTGGACAGTTCCTGCTACAATGACATAGCAGTAATCCTTAAACACTTATTATTGGAGTTCTGCTAACTCCACTATAGAAAGTCACTATAAAAGAATGTCAGCTTAACAATGAGGAAAAAAACAGTATAATATTCAAAATCATAATCTTTGAATCCATTAGAAAACTGAAGCTATAAAACAACCAAGTGAATAGTAACAAACTATGTAGCCTGCTTATGTAATAAATCCCTTCTTGTACCCCACAACTCTAAAATAAAAATTTTTTTAAAGAGTAACAAGCTCCTCCAAGAACAGATGAGATTCCAAACTACACTGTGGCAGAGCACAACAAGAAAAGGAGGCTATCATACAAGGGGATGAGAAGAAATCAACCAAAATGCTTACTATTATAGACTAGTTGTGAGCTAGTATGTCCATTTAGAATAGGTGGGAACTCAAACGCAAGAGAAATTACACTCACTGGCATGTTCTTTTCCGTGGGTCTATACCAGATGCCCACCAAAAACACTGAGGGCAGAGCAGGAAGCTGCAGAGAGCACTTTTTGGTGGCACAGGTGTGCAAGAAGGGATAGGCTGCCACTGCAAGAAAAACTTAAAACAGATTTAGAGTTTATCATACTCAGAGATGTATCACAGAAACAAAACACTGAGTTCCACATGTTCTCACTCATAAGCAGACCCTGAACGTTTATCAAACACTATAAGAAAGAGTTTGTCAGTAACAGAACACTGCCAGGGGAGGCAGGGGTGCAGCACATAACATCAATAACAGTACCTAATCTCAAACCAGGCGAAGTAGGATCCAAAGGGAGGCCCAAACTTAACCTTCATGATGATCACTTATCTACCTAATTCTGAACTGTACCCCACATCTTTAAAATAAATAAAAATAAGTTAAAAAAGAAAGAAAACAAAAGTGCTAGTTATTGAAAATATAAAATATTTTTATATAATACATGTACCCGGAAAATCCTAAGTAATCTACAAAAGAGGCACTAAAAGTTTAGGTCTCAGGATACATGACAAATATACAAATATCAATTATATTTCTGTATATTAACAATAAACAATTGGAAATTGAAATTTAAATCACCACTTATAATAGCATTATAAAACATGAAATATTTAGAGGAAAATCTTAACAAAAAGTGTGCAAGTTTTGTATACTGAAACTACACAATACTGACCAGAAACTACAAAACACTGACAGAGAAAATTTAAAAAGATATAAATAAATGAAGAGATAAACTATGTTCATGAACCAGAAAAATTCAATATTGTTAAAATGTCAATTCTCCCCAAATTGATCTATAATTTTGGCATAATCCCAATCAAAATCCCAAATCTGATAGTAATTTATAAGTTGATTCTAAAACTTTCATGGCAATGCAGAGGACCTGATCCAGTCAAAACAATTTTGAAAAAGAGGAATAAAGATTACTACCTAATCTTAAAGCTTACAGTAAAGTTACAAAAAGCAACTTTGCCATTGTATGATAGACAAATAGATAATGGAACAAAATAGAGAGCCAGAAATAGATGTATGTGTATATATAATGGATTTTCAAAAAAGGTACCAAGAAAATTAGTGGAAAAAGAACAGATTTTTCAACAAATCATTACTGGAAATACTGGACATTCATATGCAAAAAAGGTTTACTTTGTACCATATATAAAATTTAACTTAAAATGAATCACAGACCTTAATGTTGTAGAAGTTAAAAATATGAAACTTCTAGAACAAACAAACATAGGAGAAACTTTTTCTGAAACCTTGAGTCAGGCAAAGATTTTTAGATTTTGCATAAATCATGTAAAAAATTGATAAAAATATATGTCATCTAAGCCAATAAGACTGGAGGAATCATGGGAAGGGCTTGGATTTTTATTTCAGTTAATTTATTTTACAGTGACATCCATACTTTTTACTATTTTATGTTGTACTGCTGATTTAATGAAAAACGCTTTACCTAGGAGAGTTATGTAAAGAAAAATACACATTAAAAATAAGAGACTTAATTCTCCCTGTTGAACTAGTGTGCCGTTTTTGAAACTGTGCCTGTAACTACTAGTAGATGATGAGTTCAATTTTTAGAATTTTTTTAGGATTCTGAGCAGCATTATTTGGATTAAATAAAACAGAACAGATTACAGTAGAAATCAAAATAACCTATAAAACAAATATATGCCAGGTAACAAAAGTATTACTCAGAATATATCTATTAGTTCCACATCATCTTGTAACAAATATTTATTTCTGAAGTTTGTCATCAGATAAGTTTGAGTCTGAACGTTTATATTCTAGAGAAGGGTCTTTGAGCAGCCCAATAAATAAAAACTCTATTTTTATCTCCTTAAAACAAGTTATGTCACCAAAAGTAAACATTTTTGCTCTTTGAAAGACCCAGTTGAAAAAATGAAAAAATAAGCCACAGACTAGGAGAAAATATTTGTAAGACATATATCTGATAAAGACTTACATACAAAGAATCCTTACAACTCAAAATTTAAAAAACAATTTTTTTTTTAATGGGCAAAAGATTTGAACAGACTGCTTCCCCAAAGAAGATATAAGCACATGAGGAAAGGCTTAATATCATTTGTCCCTCGGGAAATGCAATTAAAACTACAATAAGATACCATTATACTCCTACTTTAGGAGTGTAATTAATAAAAGTAATAAATAAAAAATTGGCAACATCAAGTGCTATCAAGGATGCAGAATAACTAAAACTCATAATCGCTGGTGGCAATGTAGCCACTTTGGAAACGTTTGGCAGTTTCTTACTGTATTAAACATTACACTTACCATGCAGCTCAGTAATTCCATTCCTAGGTACTTATCCAAGAAAAAAAACATACACACAAATATCTGAGCAAAAACCTATACCAGAATGTATATATCTGCTTTATTCATGGTCTCTAAAACCAGAAAACAACCCAAATGCCCCTCACACAGTGAATGGATAAACAAACTGTAGCACATTCAAACAATGAAATATTACTCACCAATAAAAAAGAACAGACTTACTGAAATGCCAAAACCATGTGATAAATCTCAAAAGCATTATGTTAAATGACAAAAAGCAGACTCAAAAGTTTACATACTGTGTGATTCCAGTTATAAAATGGCATTCACACACACATAAAAATCACAAACACAAAAAAAGTACACTGCATCCGTAGTGCCTGGCACATTATAAAATAATAAATGCTAGGTGGATGGATAGAGGGGGAATCATGGCAGCGAGGGTAGGGCAATGCGAAAGCAGAAAGGCACCTAGGGGCCCAAGTCCACCCAAAAGACAAGGAGTGCGGAAAGGCGTGGTTGGAGTGCGGAAAGGCGTGGTTCAAGCTCCCTCCAGTAAGTCCGGCAGCTTAAAAAATTAGACCCTGTAAAGGACCACCAGAGTAAATGAATGGATAAACTCAGCGTTTCTCCAGCCTGAAGAAAGGTGTGATGAGCTCCACCCTTCTTTAAAAATCAGTTCCCCACGCCTGGGGCTCAGCGAGCCGACTTTGCACCTGAAAAGGTGCTGTTGTTGCTGTTGATGTTGTTGTGTTTTGCTGGAGACATCAGAGGCGAGCCCGGGCTGGGGTTAGGAGGGTCACAAGGAGGCAAGACATCCCCGGGGCCCCGCCCGTCTCCACCCCTGGCCACACTTACCCAGGCCTGCCGTTCCAGCTGAGAGTACAGATGGGAGCCTTTGAGCTTTTGGACTATCTGGGCAATAATGAGAGAAAGATTCGACTCCTCCTGCAACATCTCCCCTGCCCTAGCCCGCCAAGCCGCGGGACGGGCCGCTGGCGCGGAGAGAACGGGCTACCGGTTCCCACTGAGGGCGGGTGACACTTCTCCCGGACCTTAATACGCTGGGACTCCTTCAGCGGGCGTTTCCAGGCAACTGGTGAGCCGTGTGTCCGTCGCTCTCTGTTCCCCTCGGCGCCTGAAGGCCCCGACACCCGCGTTCCGCCAGCAGAAAAGGACCGGGGCGGGGAGATAGCTTTTTATACCATTGTTCTTGCGTTGCCTATGTTTGAAAGGCGGGAACAGAAGCTCTTTCCTCCGGAGCTACAGCGCCTCTTATGCACAAGAGTAATCCAGAGAGATGTGTGTTCTACCACGTAAAGAATTATTCCTCTTTCACCTCTCAATCTCTGTAGAAACAGAGCTGTTGTACATGCATAAAGACAACAAACTGCACGCAAGGATTGTCAGGCTTTGACACTAGCTGTGCGAACGTGGGCTAGGTGCTTAAATTTCAGAATTCAGTTTCCGCCTCGGTATAATAATACCTAGTTCACAGGATGAGGTAAAAAGTGTGAAGGTGCCTAGCACTGTGCATTCCACTCAATTTTATTTCATTTTCTCCCATTTCTATTATCTATGCTGGGAATAAATAGGCACTATCTTGTTATCTAACAACTGCAAATTAACGAATAAGCAGTATTGACAGGTTTTCTGCAAAACATTAAAAATTCAAGGATGAATAAGACATTGTCCCAGTCTTCAAAGACTTTATCATCTAGACTCCCCCTCTTCCATGTATTCATTCATTCAATCATTTATTCATAGTTCATTCAGCTTTCAACTTATTGAGCATTTGCGTACAAGGAACTGTGTGGGCCCAAAGATTTAATAAAATATGGTTCTTGCCTTCAAGGAACTACTCCAAAGAGTTTTATGAGAACTAGAAGCAACTGATTTAAATAATTGAATGACATCTCCAAAGGCCAATGACAGCCAGGAAAAAGGGCCTAATGAATAATATATACATTAGAATAACCTCACCAAAATAATTAATTTCAAATGTGTGCATGCATATATAATAAGCAAAGCAAAAGTAGGATTCCAAGAAAACAGAACAAGATTGCTGCAAAGTCTACTCTAAACTAACTATATTCAACTTTAATGTACTTAGGAATCACAAGAGATCTTCTTCAACCAAATGCATGTTCTGACTCATAGTTATCTGTTGGGACCTGGCAAACTGCATTTCTGACAAGTTCCAGGAGATTGTGATGCCAGTGGTCCAAAGACTACATTTTGAATAGCAAATGACTAGAGCAGGTAAACAATAGGAATTCAAGGGGACTGGACCCCTGCTATCTATGCACAACACTCTAACATTCAAAACACCACTTTCCAGAATACTGTGATGATAAGTACAAATTCTAAATAATCTATTCAGTCAAATGTGTTTATTAAACCAACTTTAGAAAGAGTCAGGCAGGAAAGAAACAAAACACTTAAAAACAACTTGCCAGGTGCAGTGTGGCATGCCTGTAATCTTATGATTTGGGGAGATCAAGGCATGAGGATCACTTGAGGCCAGGAGTTTGAGACCAACCTGAGCAACATAGTGAGACCTTCATCTCTACAAAATAATAAGAATGACATACTCTAGAAAACATGTTTCTCAGCAAAACATTCCATTACAACTCAGAATTTCTCAAACCAGCAAATAAGTAGATTTCCTCAACTCTTTAAAGTCCCTAGTCCCTCAATCCCAACACCCCACTCAACCATGAATCTCTACCACAAAACTCACTTTGAATGAGAGAAAGAGAGAGAGAAGGAGAAACTCTAATGACGGTTCCTTTTAGTTTGAAAGGAATGGGGTGATTAATAACTAAAGAGATTGAGAGGTTTAGGCTGAAAAGGGCCATAGAGAATAGAGGGGAAAGGGGAAACTGTGAAACAGAGGATAAAGCACAGTACTTAGAATCAGAAGACATTCTATCTTCCATCCTACTCTGTACCCTATGAATTGCATGAGTCTCTATCCCTGTCAGAGTTTCAGCTTCCTCATCCTTAACAAGAGGGAAAAAATGCCTACCTGAGGGGATGACATGAGGAGCAAATGTACCAAGTATTAAAATATTAGTAAATATTACTAAATTGAATATTGAAACAGTGGTAATTAAGTAAAAATAATGCCCAGTACTATTGACAAGAGAATGGAAAGTAACTAAATAACATAATATATGTGAAAGTGACCAGACCAATTCCTTGCACAGATGGAGACTGAAAATAAGTCTGTTAAAAAAGAGAACAATTGTAATCCTATAGCAACAATTAGAAAATGTGGATGTGATTCTGAAAGTATGTCCAAGTAAAAATGTCTTAATCCTAATATCTTAAAAGTGGTTTTTACATGCAGAGAAGCAGGTGTGTTTGGAGTATAATTCAATTCTGGAATTTCCTTTGCTCCCTTTCTTCAATTCAATTTAGCAAAAACTTTTCAGAACACCTGCTCTAGGCTAGAAATGGCAAAGAATATAAATATAAGTAAGAAATGGCACCTTCTCTGAAGGAATTCTCAGTCTCAAAAGAATGAGGTGGCCAATATACAATATACAATATAGACAGACCCCTTCAGTCTTCCACCTGTGTATCTGGAAATATTATTACCTTAAAGTCATTATTCCATAACAAACTAAAGGTGAAGATTCCCATCTCCATCCCACAAGGGGAAACTTTGCCTTGAAACTCCTTACTGTACCCGGATGCGTGGAGACTGGGAAAACCCTCTGTTTTTGACATTTCAGAGTAAAACATGACTAGGCCTAACAGATGAATAGCAAAAGGGGTCCAATTTCATCTGAGTGGTTAAAACTACATAAACAGAGGTAAGAGTAAAATATTAATAGATGCATAGGGAAGTCTCCTCAAAATTTTCTCAAACTTAGAACAGAGATACTTCATATGTGTAGGACTCTGGGCCCTAACCCTACCTTTCTCAGATCTGCTCTGCTTTGATCTATTTAACCTATAAAGCTGTGTCAGATTTCACTGAAGAGAGGCAGAAATTGCATTCGAAAACCACTGGTTAGTGGCATCACATGGAAAGAGTATTGACCACATCAGAAACTGCCTGTCAGCCTAACACAAACTTGATGCACTTGCGTAAACTCTACCATCTACAATGAAAAATATTTTCTGCTGTTGATTTAGAGGAGATACTGTTTTTTGTCTGCTGTGTCTGCAGAATTAAGCTACATGTTATCAGGAATTCACTTAGAATAAGTAAAAAGTATTTGTGTCATGTATATCACACATGTTACAGGCCTCATTGTCTTTGGGAACAAATGAGCTCATAGTGATGACAATTACATGTCACCAGACATTTAGGTCCCATGTGCTGGCACAGGACCTTAGGCCTCTCTTCAGATTTTCTTCCTGTTATTTCTGTGAGTCCTCAGGAAGTGGCACATGTGTGCTCAGGAAAAGTCTGCTTATGATCTGTTCTGCCTGCCTGGTTACACCTGATGCCTTCAAGCCACTGTCCAGGGTGCTGTTATTTGGTGCTACCAAAGCAGCAAATCCCAAAGGTGCTTAATACTCAAGGTTCACAATGGGCTGGGCTCAGTGGCTCAGCCTATAATCCCATCGCTTTGGGAGGCTGAGGTGAGTGGATTGCCTGAGCCTGCGGGTTCAAGACCTGCCTGGGCAACTTGGCGAGACCTCATCTCTACAATAAATCAAAAATTAGCCGGACATGGTAGTGCGTGCCTGTAGTTCCAGCTACTTGGAAGGCTGAGTCAGAAGGACCTCTGGAGTCCAGCAGGTCGACGCTGCAGTGGCCAGGAGTGGCCACTGCACTCCAGTCTGGGTGACAGAGTGAGACTCCAACTCAAAAAAAAAAAAGGTTCACAACGACCCTCATGAGAAAAGCCCCTTCTGATTCTACTTGCCACCTCTGTTACAATGTGGGTCATACCTCGTTTCTGAGTTCGAGCTGAGGATCAAATCACGTTATCCTTCACTTTCCTATCTTTCATGCCTCTGGCCCCAGTACGTGAATGGGGAGAATGTGCCTACTGGCTCCAGTATCTCTCGGACTGTGTTTTCTTTCTTGCAAGAGAAAATCCAACTAACAGTGATTTAAATCATAGGATATGTATTATTACCACTACCATACCATTGGGAAGAGAATCCCAAGATGGGCTCAACAACATCATCAAGAATCTAAGCTCTTTCCTTCTTTTCCGATCTGCCACCCATAGCAACCCTCTGCCACCCATAGCACATGGGCTTCCCCCTATAGCTTGTTGCTTCTGTTTCAAGATGGCTGCTGTAGTTCCAATTATCAAGTCCTCCTACTGCTGTCTTGAAAGATAGGAAGGAAGTGGGCAAATTAAGTTCTCAATGACTGTGTATGTCTTTCTTTTTTGAGGAAATAATATTTTTCCAAGAAGCTCCCAAGAAGACTTCTCTTATAACATTATTACCCTAGGCTGTATCACATGACCACCTCTAGTTACAAGACAATCTAAAAAGAAACAATCTGGTATTTTAGCCTCAATTCTTGGAGAGAAATGAAGGAGGAAAAGAATGACTGCTTGGCTCTACTGTATTGTCCAAAATGACTTCCATGTGAGAGTGGTACTATGATATGAACCGCTGTGAATGAACATCCCTGACATTTGAGCCACAAATCAATTCAATATCCAGATCACTTAACATTTACACAGAATTGGTTGAGTGCAGTTTAGATGCAGGATCTAAATTATGGTGCTCATCTATGATGCATTTTCTCAGTAACATGGTGAGATTTTAAAATCTAAAAACAAGGTTAATCCACTGTAAAATAAGATCTATGAGTACTACAAGATTATATGATGAGTAGAACATTCACAAATATTATTGTAAAAAAATAAAAATTAACAACTTGCAAAGAAAGCTGTTTGTTCATAAGTAACTTTCAACTGATGCCTGTCTATATTAAGAAGTTACTCTACTGGAATTGGAGGTTATTCTTAGGTTATTCTTTCTGTTTGGTTGTACAAAATAAATGAACACTGAAAATAGTCTATTCACTGAAACAATGGGTACAACCTGGGACAAAAGAGGTTTACAGTTTAAAAATGATATCCTAGTATCTCCAGGCACTTCCTCTAGGTTTTGGCTAACAGTAGAGTAAGATCCACTTGGTTTCTTTTCTCCTCAATGCTCTGATCACAAATTTGCCTTCTTACCTCCTCCAAACTACATCTAACACACACACACACACACACACACACACACACACACACACACACACTCATGCATTTTTACTTCAGGATCCTACCTTCTTTGTGGTTCTTTCTTACTTTATATGGGGTTTTTCTCCATTACCTCCTGGGAAATTTACATGCCTCCTGCGATTTTTTTGTTATTTTAGTTTTCTTGAAGGTATAGCAGCATATACAAGACAAGCATTTATATGAGAATAGGGAAGCTACAATATTGGTACTTGAGATCAAATTGAAAAATTGTAACTGAAACTGTCTCTATCCATTATGGAATTTAGCAAGTTGTACACATAGATGCAGATGGGAAATTGGGATTAAGGCCTGGAAATGTCAGAGACCCAGTAATCTGGGCGTAAAGCCAATGTGCAGCAAGGAACTCTAATGCATAACAGGCAGATTCATTGCAGATGCCATTAACAGGAAAGGGTCCTGGGGCAAGGACCAAGAGCCTATTATTAGAACTTAAGCCTGAAACAAGTTCTGTGTAGTGCAAGGAGACCATGGGTCCTGGACCAAAGTGAGTATCTTGGCAAGGAGAAGCCTTTCAAATGGAAAATTGAATTAAATGATGCAAAGGGGAAGAAAGAAGGAAAAAGACAAAGACTAAAACAATGATTCTCAGCTCAAAATATCCTTGATTCTCATGCTGTATCTCAAAAATGTGTGAGACTATGTGTGCTTCCAAAAATATGCCTGCATTTATTGTAATATAAGAATATTTTAAATAATACAACATAAAGAATATGAATGCATCATTTTTATCCTTGATTTTCAGTACATTCTTAGCACACAGATATATGCCCCCAGGATGTACATTCTCCTAAAATCTCAGTGACGTTGAATTCGGTGTCTGACAGCTGTGTCCTATTCATTAACATTCCCTGTTGTGGCTTCCTTTCCTTCTTTATCTCACTTTTCCACTCCCCTGCCAGTTTCCTGGAATCACCCTCAATATACTCTTTGTACTCTCAATTCAGCTTCTGCTTCTGTGGGAACCCAACATATGTCTCAACCTAATATGGTGCCTGGAGGGTAGCAGGTAATTAAGAAGTGCTGATTGAAGGAAAGAGTAACTATTTACAATTTTCTCCAGGGGGCACTGCTTGACTTGGTTCTTGTAGCTTTGAATTTGACTTTCCAGACTAGCAGAGCCTTCCAAACCTTGCATTGGAGAAGAGGAATGCCAAGAGTTGAGGAATGCCAAGAGTTTTCAACATTTTCAAAAAAAAACAGAACCAATAGGAGAAGAAAGAGAGAAGGGAAAGGGAGAGAAGAAGAGGATAAAGAAGGGGTGGGAAAGGGAGGGGTGGGAAGAAAAAGAAGAAAATGTTTAAGGACTTGCCTTGTGTGATTGTGGAGTCTGGCAAGTTCAAAACTTATAGAGCAGAGCAGCTAGCTAAACATTCAGTTAAGAGTTGATATGACAGTCTTGAATTTGAAATACGCAGGAAAGACCAGCAAACTGGAAACTCAGGTAGAGTTTCTATGCTACTGTCCCCATGCGGAACTCCTTCTCTCAGAAACCAATTTTTGCAGTTAAGGCCTTCAATTGATTGGATGAGGCCCACCCACATTATAGAAGGTAATCTGTTTTACTTAAAGTCAATCAATTGTAAATGTTTGATACATTTACAAAATTCATTTCAACAACTAGATTTGTGTTTGACCAAACAACTGGAAACTATAGCCTAGGTAAGTTGACTCATTATAACATCACTACAGGTACAAATGGCTCTTGAACATAAACTTTTAATTAGCCCTTGTCCTGGTCATAATTTTCTCACAGTTTCATCCTGCTTTGACCTCTTCCTTCATCTTCCTGACATCCTGACTCTTTCTACAAAACTTCCATTTTGATTTTCTGTTTTACAGGGCACTATGGCTCTCTACTCTGCTGCTTTGTTCTTCTGTCCATAATTTCTTTGCTAAGTGGACTCTACTCATGAGGACTGATCTCTTGAGCAGGAGCCAGAGTTCTTTTCAGGATGTCCCAAACAAGTGTTTAAGTCCAGTGGTCTGTTGTACTGGGCCTCAAACAGAGGGTGAAATTCTTTCCAGATTCTCAAAACAAAACAAGTTTAACTCATGGATCTAAACATAAAATAATAAGTACTCGTGTTAAGGAAAAGAAAAGGTGGCAAAATCAGACTGAAGCCCTTGAGGGGAAGAGGAGGGGGAGCTTCGATTCACCACTAGTATTTTTGTCAGAGCATTTTTTGATAATGTTAGTTAAGTCAAGGCATACCAGAAACACTTTTAAAAAGCATCACTGACACATTACTTTAGATAGATAAATGTTTCCATCTCAACCGACTTATTTCCTAGAACAACTTCACCTAACAATACAAATAAAGAAAAAAGACAGGAAATGTAGATGAATAAAAAGTATATATTTTAGGTGTTCAGGATATAAGTAAAGGTGCAAAATGTTTTATAAATTTAAAGAATGATTTTTATATTTCTGAAACGCAAACCATCAAAATTAGGACAAATTTGATAAGTCAAAAATTTCGTTTCCTTTTGGCAAGAGTGAAATTTGTTGTTTCCAAGAGTAAAACTAGAGAATTGCTTCAAGTCACACAACAAGATGGGGGCAGTGTTCTAAGTGCTCTCCCAAGTTTTCTGACAGCTTTTCCTGTGATTTTCCACCATTCTGTACTATTTTAGTGTATGTGACTCCTTGCTATTATCTTTTTATTTTTTCCTTTTATTTTTTTAGTTCCAGAGCTACAGAGTTCCAACAAGAAGGAAAGAAACTAATGTTATCTCTTTAACTCTATTTTCTCCAGTTTTTACAGACTAAGAGGGGAAAAGTCACAATAGGTTGGGTGCAGGGGCTAATGACTGTAATCCCAGCACTTTGGGAGGCTGAAACAGGAGGACTGCTTGAATCCAGGAGTTGGACCCCACCCTAGGCAACATACCAAGACCTCATTTCTACAAAAAATTTAAAAATTAGACAGGTATAGTGGCCACACACCTATAGTCCCTGCTACTCTGGAGGCTAAGGCAGAAGGATTGCCTGAGCCCAGAAGGTCAAGTCTGTTGTGAGCCATGATCCAACCGCTATTGTCCAGCCTGAGCAACAGAGGAGACTGTCAAAAAAAATAAAAATAAAAATACATTTAAGAGTAAAAGAACTGGGTTTTGAATGCAACTTTTTCACATTTATCCTCTGGAACAAATGAGGATAATTTTTACCTCAAAAATGTTCACTTTTCTTCAACAAGTCCAGCTAGTGATGGAAATGACAACTCCAGAAATGTTCAAAAATCCTCCCTTCTAACAATGGTAATATTTAAATTTGAAAACTTCTATTGACTGAAAAGTTTACAAAGTATAAAAGGGAAGAATATTTCCTTTTATTCATTGTGCATTTCTGCATGTCTCTGAAAGAATTTCCTCCGGACATCTAATATCTTCTTCTACATTATTCATTTCTAGATATTAAAAGAATAATAAGATTTTATTAAATCGTAGAGATGCAATCTTTAAAATGTAAGAAATATGATTCATAGGAAAAAATAAAGAATGTAGGGCTTTCCAACTCTAGAACACTATTTTGATCTATTCTGTTTGAAAATAAATAATATTTTTTTCTCATAAATGGGTAGACCTAAGGGTCGGTTTTGCTATTTCTCACTTCAAAGATAATAATAAAATTCAGAGAATTTCCAGTTTTGTATCAGAGAACAATTATTTCTTCAAGCTATTTCTTGATCTAAATAAGTCTTATTAGGCTTTGAAGTATGCATTTACCTAAGAGACTGTTGTTTCTCTGGAAAGATTATTGTGAATCCATTTTTTCCCTTTAGTAAATAAATGACCTGGTCAGAGAGGCTTGGATATTGTTAAGTTTTAAAAAGTTATTTGGAGGAATCTGCTTTAATTTAAATGGGATTAATCTTTAAGTTCTGCAAAAAAAGGAGACAAGCAGAATAGTATAGTGGTCATGAGCTTGGAGCTTATGGTCAGGTATATATTGGTTAGTTATTGCTACATGTATGCTTGTTCATGTTGGAATTTGATCCCTAATGTTGGAGGTGGGGCCTAATGGGAGATGTTAGGGTCATTGGGCAGATTTTTCATGAATAGATTAATACCCTCCCTTAGTGTGAATGAGTTATCACTCTATTCCTACCCATGAAAGCTGGGTGTCAAAAGATACTGGCACCTTCCCCACATCTTGCTTCCTCTCTCACCATGTGATCTCTGTACACACCAGCTCCCCTTTACCTTCTGCCGGGAGTAGAAGCAGCTTGAGGTCCTCACCAGATACAGATGCCCAATCTTGGACTTTTTAATCATCAGAATCATGAGCCAAGCCTCAGGTATTTCTTTATATGAATAACAACACAAAGCAGACTGACAGATGCCATAGCCTATCACTTACTAGCTGTGTGGTCTTAGATACTTTTCTAAGGCTCTTTATGCCTCCATTTTCTCATCTATAAAATGATAATAATGATACTTCCTGCCTTATAAGGTTATTTTAGGAATAAATAAGAGACTTGGTATCAAGTGCTTAGTAGCATGTCTGGTCCCTAGTATACCTCAGTGAATACTTAAGCCAGTGCTTCTCGAACTTTGATGGGCATTAGAATCATCCAGATAACTTGGTAAAAATACAAAGACTAGGACCTTATTCTATTTCAGTGAGCCAGAGGTTGAAAACCACTTGTTTAAACAGCAACAACAAACACTTGTTCATCGTTTAAATATGTCAGGCATTGTGTTTGATGCCAAGGACACTGAGAAGAATGTATCAGTTAGGGTTCTGCTGCAAAAAACAGAAACCACTCTAGTTTGCTTAAACAGAAAGAAATGTGATACAGGCCATTAAATACAAAATGGCTGGAAAGCCTTAAGAACAAGTTTTAGACCTAGTTTCCAAAATTGCCTCTCAGAATAACACTGCCAAAGTGGTCCACCAAGACAGCCGCTGTCTTCACCACAATCAGGAGTAGCGAAATCAGACCATCACCAAGAACTGTAGAGTTTGAGGATACACTGCTTTAGCTGTCATCTAGTAATCAAAAGCCTACCTCAACCACTGCAGCTCTCAATACTCTAAAGCTAGAGACTGGACACTGCCATGCCGCTGCAGAAAAGCCCAGCACTTCCATGACTGTACTTATTCCAGCAACACCTGCAGCTGTGAAGGGTGGCCCCTGCCTAATTTCCACTTCCCAAATCTTACATGAAGTTATCTAACTGGGGGACTTAATTCACATTTTAAGACTGGAAGAGAACAATTTTAAAAATTTTGTTTGTAACTTACACATATCAATTGTACGTGTTTGTGGGATACAGTGTAATGTTATAATATACGCATGCATGGTATAATGATACAGTCTGGATAGTTAGTATGTTCATATCTCAAACCTTTATCACTTCCTTGTGGGGGTAAATTTCCAGATCATTTTTTCTAGCTATCTTGAAATATATAATGCATTCTTATTAGCTATAGTAACCCTACTATGTAACATAACACAAGAACTCTTTCTTTGTGTCTGTAACTGTAACTTTGTGTCTGTTGAATATCCTCTCCACATCTATCCCTCTTCCTTACCTTCCCCATCCTCTGGTAACCACTATTCTACTCTTTACTTCTATGAGGTCAACTTTTCTTAGACTCAACATATCATGCAGTGAGATCATGCAGTTTTTGTCTTTCTGTGCCTGGTTTATTTCACTTAACATTTTGTCCTTCAAGTTCATCCATGTTGCCATAAATAACATGATTTCATTCTTTTTTATAGCTGAATAATATTTCATTCTGTATATACACTGCATTTTTTTTATTAATTCATCCATTGGTGGACATTTAGGTTGATTGCATTTCATGGCTGTTGTGAATAGAGCTGCATAGACATGGGAGTGCAAGTATCTGAAAGAGAACAATTTAAACTTTCTGACAGTAGAGAAAGACAAATGGAAGGATGGGATGGGATCCTTAGTGTCAATCTACCACATTCACTGTAGATTAATGTTTTAGGCTGATGAGACTGCCACAGTTGGGTAGTTTACGCAAAATAAATTTATTTCCCACAGTTCTGGAGGCTGGAAGCCTACGATCAAGGTATCAGCAAGTGTAATTTCTCTTGAATTCTCTCTCCCAGGCTTGAAGACAGCTACCTTCTTGCTGTGTCCTCACATGGCCTTTCTTTTGTGAGCATACACACCCCAAGTGTCTCTTCCTCTTCTTATAAGGATACTATTCTTATTGGATTAGGGTCCTACCCTGTAACATCATCTAACCTTTATTATTTCTATAAAGGCCCTATCTCCAAATACAATCACATTAGGAGTTAGGGCTACAACATATGATTTTGGGAGGGCACAGTTATGCCTGTAATAATAAGTAAATAGTAATAACAATAACAATAATCATCTCTCTGCCTGGAAGAATTGTATCTAGGGGAAAAGGTTATAAGCACATGTATGCATTTGCAGGGGTAAATGCACGAAAACAGAAGTATGTCGAGATTATGGTGAAGATACAGCATAAGTTGTAGATGAGCCTTTGATGATGATGATATGTAACTATATAGAGTATATAAGTAGAATTCCTTATCCTCACTAATTCTTCTTTTTCATTCCAGATGTAGGGTTCTAGTATAAAGTGAAATGCCCAATAGTGAAGGAAAGTGATAGTGAGGGAAAGGAATTGTACAAAATGTTACCTGTAGGTGGTTACTGACATTCTGCACAAGACTCCATTCCTTTGACTTCAGGAATAATCTGGTTGTGAAAGGGTGGCAAGATAGCTTTGCTCATTAGCACCCTATTCATTAATTGAAAAATACATAATAAAACATAACAGATTTGAACATGCACTAAGAAGCTGGCACAGTACTAAGAACTTCACAGAATTATCTATACTTTACAGCATTGTTTGTGTCCCCTTAAAATTCTTATGTGGAAACCTAACCCCTAAGACAATGATATTAAGAGATGGGGCCTTTGGCAGATGAGTAGGTCATGAGAGCTCTTTTATAGGAGAATTAGTACTCTCATAAAAGAGCCCCCAGGGAGAACCTTGTCCTTTATACCATGTGAAGACACATCTGGAAGGTGCCATTTATGAACCAGACATTGAATCTGATGGCATCTTGATCTTGAACTTCCCAGTCTTCAGAACTGTGAGCAGTAAATTCCTGTTGTTTATAAACGGCCCAATCTAAAGTGTTTTGTTATAGCAGCTTTAAGGGACTAAGATGACAACTGAGGAGACTAATGCTTAGAGGAGCTAAGTGACTTACCTTGGATCACAGAGTCGATAATGGGAGATCCTGGCTCTGAATCTGGCCATCTGTTTCCGATGGCTAGGCCCTTACTTATGATGACAGAAAATCAGATGATCTGGCTTGCCCAAAATTTTAACTGCTGAGGATAACTGCAGTAAACATCTCAATCTTGCAGTTTAAAACTTTAACTTTTTTTCGCTAAAATTTATTTCTACTTTTTAATCTTTTTGCTTTTAAAAAAATTCCTTGTAAAATCATCTAAAGTTAATTTTATTCGTATATCCTTTCAGTCACTGGCTCTACTTGTTTTATTCAGTGTTGTTATTTAATCATTTCCAACTTCTCTATTTGTCTTTCTTTTCATTTGTTCCTTTTTTAAAATTTTTATATTATTATAGACATGTGGGGTACAAGTCAGGATTAGCTACACAAGCAGGCTGCATGCAGGTGAGGCTTGGACCTCCAAATGGCCTTCACTTCTCCTGGTTTAGGACTGGTACGCTTTGTGATGATACGTTCCCCTCTCCCCTGGTGGGGTCTATCCACTGCCGATCCCTCACTTGTGCTAATGTGATTCATGTTCAGGTCCCACTTATGAGGGAGAACATTTGGTATTCAGTTTTTGTTTCTGTGATAGATCACAAAGTATAATGGTCTCCAACCCCATCCAATTTGCTGAAGATTCCATGATTTTGTTCTTCTTTATGGCTGTGTAATACTCCATAATGTACATACACCATATTTTCTTTAACCAGTCCACTTTTGTTGGCATTAGCACTGGTTCCATGGATTTGCTATTTTGAATAGTGTACCATAAGTTTGCATGTGCAGGTGTCTTTTTGGTAGAGTGATTTATGTTTCTCCAAGTATATTCCCAAGGGGAGTATTGCTGGATCATATAGAAGGTTAATTTTTAGTTCTTTTAGGAATCACCACATTGCTTTCCATAGAGATTAAACTAGCCTGCACTCATGCCAACAGTGTAAAATCATTCCCCTTTCTCCATACCCTTGCTAGCATCTGTTGTTTTTAATTTATTGATGAGGGTCATCCTTACTGGAGTTAGGAGGTATTTCATTGTGCTTTTGATTTGCATTTCTCTGATGATTAGTGAGGCTGAGCATTTTTTCATGTATCTGTTGGCTACTTGTATATCTGTTTTTAGAAAGTGTCTACATTTCCTTTGCCCACTTTTTAATGGGATTGTTTGTTTTTTTCTTTCGGCTCATTTGAGTTCCTTGTAGACCCTAAATGTTTATAGATACATAATTAGCAAATATTTTTCCCATTCTGTGGGTTGTCTCTCCACTCTCTTGATGGCTTCTTTTGCTGTGCAAAAGCTTTTGAGTTTGATGAGGTCCCACTTGTCTATCTTATATTTTATGGCTGTTCAGAAAAATCAAGGCTGACACAAACAAATGGAAAAGCATTCCATGCTCATGATTGGAAGAATAAATATTGTCAAGATGTCCATCCTACCCAAGGCAATCTATATATTCAATGCAATACCCATCAAGTTACCAATATCATTTTTCTCAGACCTGGAAATAACAATACATAAATTCATATGGAAACAAAAAAGAGCATGAATAGTCAAAACTATCGCCAGAAAAAGGAACAAAGCAGGCGGTATCACACTTCCAGACTTAAAACTTGTTTAAAGATTTATTTTATTCTCAGATTTTAAACTTTACTACAAAGTTACAGTAACCAAAACATCCTGGTACTGATACAAGAATAGACAAATAGATCAATGGGAAAGGACAGAGATTCGAGAAGCAAAAAACTTGATCTCTCAACTAACTCATCTTTGACAAAGCTAGTAACAACCACTGGGAAAGGAGGCCATGTTTAGCAAAATGATGCTGGGAAAACTGGCCACATGCAGAAGAATGAAACAGGACCCCTACCTATGACCATATAAAAAAATCAACTCTAAATGGATCAAAGAAAAAACTCTAACTACAAAAACTCTAAATGAAAAAACTCAAACTATAAGAATCCTAGATGAAAATATAGGAAACACTTTTATGCGCATTGGAGTAGGCAACCAAATGTAGGAAACATTCTTATGCACATTGGAGTAGGCAACCAATTCTTGATCAAATTCCCCAGCGCAACTGTCTTATTCTTATAGACTTTCTTTCAAAGTAAACCTTGGGTGGCAATTCTGAACTTAGCTTTCATTCCAGAGAAAAGAAAGGTATCTAATTAAGGTCATGTGCCTTAGACTTTCAGATATTTAATTAATACATATTTGTTGAGTGTCTTTCATGTGTCATGCTCTGTCCAAGCCCTGGGGATTCAGAAGCAAATTGGATGATTAAAGAACCTTATCTTATTGTGCTTATACAACCAGGAGGAAACAGACTATAAACACATAAATGAATTTTTTTAGAAGATGACCAGTTTAGATATTCATGATTGTTTTGAAAAAAACAAAGTGTGATGATGAGGTGTCTGATGTGTGAATTGGGTCTCTGAAGTAGTGACATTCTTCAAGGCTGGTCCAGGCTACTTAGTCATTAACATCAAATTATATTCTGCATCCAAATAATTAATACATACTTAAAAGTAGTTATTGTTTGTGTGAACAAATGAAAAAACAAAGGAAACAAAACCCAAGTTGCTAGTGGTTATAGGTTTGGTAGCTATGAGCAGTAAAGCTTCTGTAAGCTGATGAATAGATGTGAATAAAAACAGCACTTTCTCATTTGGTACGAACTCCCACTTTAGCAGATATCTTCTCCCCTGTTTTCTGGGCACTAGGAATTTCTTCACAAACCTCCCAGATAGATGAGTGTGAATCCTTGAGACTGCAAGTTATGTAGCTATTTCCTCCTGTTAGTAATCAGTAGAACTCAATGCTTTGTGCTTCACAGACCCTGCTATTATACTGAAACTTAAAAACTTAAATTATCTTAATGAATGTTTAAAATATACCTCATTATGCTGACAGTACGTTGGCTTCTGATTACAAGTTGCAGCTGGATTGCTTTGGTCCTTTTACATGATAGTTTGTCTCGACTAATTTTTGATTAAATGTGTTGTGCTATTTTGTGTCCAACTAAACTAAACTAAACATTCATTAAACTAGTAATCATCAAAACTGTGGTTTAAATCTTCCATTATAATCCAGGAAGAAATAAATTGTTCCTTGAGGATAACATAGATTTGAATTTGACTAGGTCTATGACTATAAATCTGGATGACAAAAATATCCAGACAGTCATATGATATTTGCAAACAGCTACATGTTTTTCATTATGTAGCCAAAATATCTAGCAAGTTGACTGTCTCATTTTTTGTTATTTGCTTTTTGTTTTTCAATTTTCCTCCAGATGATTTAGGGTAGACACAGCCAAGGAAGTCTTTGAGTCTTAAATGTTCAATTTTCATGGCAGATTACAAACGTCTACAACCAGCATGAGTCGTCAGTTTTTCTCAGAAAGAATAGTTACGCCAAGGACCAGGATCTTGGTTTTTGGTCAGTTTTCCTAGGAATTCCTTTATCTTCATCTTGAATGTAACCTTTGCTCTTTAAAATGAGCTTCTGAATTTTAAACACAAAATGGAAATACTGAGGAAAACATAAAACAAACATGATTGAAATGGCTTTATTATTCAGCTAAGCATTTTATTTCCTTGCAAGGCCAAACAAAAGACAACCAAATGGAAAAAGCAAACTTTCAGAAACTAACACATCATCTGAGATCATTTTTCAGTGATCTTATGAAGCTCGGGAAAAGAACTGCTAAGTCTCCTCTCCTCTTCCAGAATTTGATTTATTCCAAAGGAATAAAAGGATATTTTAAAAGGATATAAAAAGGAATGCTAGTCACGTGACCGAGAAGTGACATATATGGGATGAGTATCTTTCCGGAGCCATGTGACAAAGGCTTCTGAGATTATAAAATGGTGCCTTAAGGTATGGCAGACAGTGACCTGGACATGAATTCAGAAGATCAGGCTCTCATGCTGGCTCTACAACAAATTAGGTGTACAGCTCTTTGAGTCTGTGTCTCATTTTAAAATATAGCCAGGTGCAATGGCTCATGCCTGTAATCCCAGCACTTTGGAAAGAGGAGGCAAAAGGATTGCCTGAGCCCATGGGTTCGAGACCATACTAGGCAACTTGGCAAGACCTCATCTCTACAATAAATCAAAAAATTAGCTAGGTGTGGTGGCTCACGCCTGTAGTTCCAGCTACTTGGAAGGCTGAAGCTGAAGGATCGCCTAAGCCCAAAAAGCCGAGGTTGAGGTGACCATGAGTGTGCCACTGCACTCCAGCCTGGGCAACAGAGTGAGACTCCAATTAAAAAAAAAAAAAGAAGAGTCTGGGCTCTGTGGCTCACAACCTGTAATCCCAGCAATTTGGGAGACCGAGGCAAGTGGATTGCCTGAGACTTCAGGTTCGAGACCAGCCCGGGCAACTTGGTGAGACCTTATCTCTACAATAAAATAAAAAATAGCCAGGGATGGCAGCATGCATCTGTAGTTCTGGCTACTTGGAAGGCTGCGGTGGAAGGATCGCCTGGAGCCCAGCAGGTGGACACTGGGGTAGACGTGAGCATGCCACAGCACTCCAGCCTGGGCAACAGAGTGAGATTTTGACTCAAAAAAAAAAAAGAAAGAAAGAAAATCTAATGTAGCTAGACAAGATGATCTCCCAATACTTTTCATCAAAAATCGATATGTAAACTAACTAATGAGAAGTTTAGCAGCTCAGCAAACTATATTGTAAAAAAGGAGATATTTGGTAATGTGATGAAAGAACCCAGGATTAAAAAGAATCAGTTGACTTTTCTAATATTCTGTTATTATATTTCATGAATATGAGAGAACTATAATATAAATTAAGTAATAATGATTGATCTAAGTAATGATTAATCTAAGGACAAAAGGTAATGATTATACTTGCTAAAAATAAATTGATAGCACTGAACTAGTAACATCTCCTACTACTCAAATGTGGTTCAGTTACGCTGATGTAGCAACAGCAACAACAAAAACAAAAACATACTGCACCTGACCCATAGGGCTAAATAACGATACTTCTCAAGAGACTTTCTTGGTCAGCTATATGTAGTCCTCCCGTTAACAGCCTCCTTATTAAATCACTTGGATCTTATGGCAATAACTAATCAGAATGAATTAGAATGTCTTGCTCTCAATTTACTTATCTATAACATAAGGAGTTTAGCCCAATAACCCTAAGATTCCCCAATTCTCTAAAATTCTGAGATTCCATATTTTGGGGTGGTTTGAAAATCTGTACTCTAATTAGTTAAATTAAATTAATCTAAGGTGTATATGCTATCAGTTATGCAGACCAAAAAGAGAAATATCTTGCCAGCTAACAAAATGGCTTCCTAAATATGAAACTATTTCAGGAATATTAAAAAGGACACTTCCGAGTGCAATGTCCTTCCCTTTCCCCAGAAAACTTCCCCTGCTGCCTGCCTCACTTATAGAGTTAGAGATTCATCTGTTTAACTTAAGACCTTATCTTCTGGTAAAATACAAATGCCTCTGGAAAGGTCACATATTAAACATTATCAGTTATTCTTACCTTTATTTGAATGAATTTTTATTTTAATTTGACCCTGTCTTGTTCCATAAAGGATTTGGAGGTGCTTACTGGGAATGAGTTAAGCAAATGCATAACCGAAATCAGATTTGAGAAACACCCATGGGAGTCAGGAAGGAACATAAGAAGGAGGGTGCCACCATCAAGAAAAGCTCTATGTAAATTGCAAAGGGCTGTAAAAGTATTAGAAATCATTACTAAAATAACAGGGAAAGGCTGGATGCTTCAAGATAAACCTTGCCCATTTCCCAGTGATTTTAACAGGTCAAATCATTCTTCATTCTTCTTATGGGGCTTAATGTTCCTTGTCTAATTCTTTGGACACTTTATTAAAAAGAAATCTCTTCATAATTTGCTCTTTATCTTGCTCATGTTGCTTCCTTATTTCCTGAATGGCACAAAATTATATTAGTCACAGTACTGCCTGGAACCATATTTACACAGTCTCATGATCATCTCTATTTCCTGGAAATGCAAATATCCTTCCTCTGTTTTTGCATAAATATCTATTAAGCTCAGAAAGGAAAAAAAAAAAAGACTTTAACTTTAAATGGCTCTCCCGACATTGCCAAGGTTGATTGTAGCAAAAATGAATAGTTTTGACATAATCAACAAAGAAAAATCATAGTCCATTTTTCAAAGATACAAGTCTTAGCTAAGCACAAAAAATTCCAGAAATTTTTTAATTGGTCTGTGAAGATTACGTTTTGATGTGGTCACAAAGATAATATAACCTTAAGAAAGAAAAAAAAAGGTAGTTTTGAACTTTGAGAATTAACTTGAAAATATCTCACCAGACTGGAAGATGCCTGTCCAAAGAGAAAATCTACCACTGTTTCAGAGAGCCAAGAAAGGAAGCAGACTTCTCGGGGTAGGAAGCTAGCCTCTTGATGTAGTCTTTCTGACTCTACTAACGGAATCTAATCTTAAACATATGATTAAAATATTCTATAAGACATTGTTTTACCACTACATAACGATTGGTCTGAATTAGCATTCTCTAAAACAGAAATAGGGTCAGCACTAGAAGTTCTATGTGTATGCCTTTATCTTACAAAAATGAAATCAAGCTTCAGTGCTATTTAGTATCAAAACTGCCTGCACTCACCCACCTATTCTCTGGTCATGTTGTACACACAACATGGGACATGTATGAGGGGAAGCATCTCATGACAGGCTGTTGATGGTAGCCTCACGTACTTCACTTTCAGCAGTTTGGAACAGTTTGGGGCACATGGACTTGAACCAGGGAAAGTAGATTAACAAATTGTGTGCTCAAGTTTCAGTCAAATCAATCTTCACAAATGAAAAAACAGCAACAACAAACTACCTGCAAAGAAACCTAGACCAGCTATGTGGGATTAATAATGTAAGGACACACACAAAATGGCAAATCTATTATTTTATACTCTAATACAAGCCCTTTGTCAGCCGTGTGACAATGAAAAACGTTGTAAAAAAAAAATGACTAGAGGTCAGCCAAACTTCCTTGAAAACATTAATAAATCTATCTGAAATACAGACTTGCATTCATTCTCATAAATGATGAATCTCACCTTAACTGTATCTTGTGGTTGAGATACTAGTTATTGCTAGTCTAAAGGTATCACAATATGCAAGACCCTTAAAAATCAAGCATACAAGAAGGATTCTGGGAAGGTGGCAGAGCAGGAAGCACCAGGAATCTGTCTCCCTACCTCAACAATAACACTGGCAGCATCTGTCTGATGTAATTGTTTTTGAACTCTGGAGTCTATTGAAGACCGGCAACTTCCAGGTGAAGGCTAGAACAGTAAATTGCAGTTAATTTCAGTCAATTTCAGTTCTTAGCTCAGCAGCAGCAATTCTGCAGGGTGAAATGAAAGGATGCTGGATAGTAACTTGAATTGATATAAGGAAATAAAGAGCTCAATAAAGGTAAATACATGGGCAATAATGAAAGCTAATATTATTGTGACTTTATTTGAAATTCTTTATTTTGTTTTGTATATAATTTAAAAGGCTAATGAAATAAAAAAAAAATACTAGCATTTATGTTTGGGGCCACACAATGTAAATAGATGTAATTTTGTAAACTCCATAACTTAAAGGGGTGGGAAGAGGGTTATAAAGGAGCAAAGTTTTTGTATGTTATTGAAGTTAAGATGGTATAAATTCAAATTAGGGTGTTATAACTTGAGCATGTTAGATGTAATTCCCATGGTAACCACACAAAAAAATAGATATAAAATGTACTCAAAGTGAAATGGGAAGCGAATTAATACATTTCATTAATATGACACAATCAAACATAAAAGAAGACAATATTGCTGGAAATGACGAACAGAAAGGCATATAGAAAACATAGTAACGTGACAAGTTCTTTCTTATCCGTAATTACTTTAAAAGTAAATGGATTAAATTATCTGATCAAAAGGAGATTGGCAGAATGGATTTTTTAAATAATAAAAATATATGCTGTCTACCAGGGACTCACATTAGATCCAAAGACACAAACAGATTGAAAATTAAATGATGGAAAAATATATTCCACACAGATAGTAACCAAAAGGGAGCAAGTTTGGCTATACTCATGTAAGACAAAGTAGACTTTAGATCAAAATAATTTTTAAGAGGTAAAGAAGAACATTATGTAAAAGGATCAATAAGGTAAGAAGATAAAGCCACTATAAGCATGTATATATCTAATAACAAACCTTCAAACTAGGTGAAGCAAAAATTAACATAATTGAAGGGAGACATATACAGTTTTATAATAATAGTCAATAGAAGATAAAGAAGGAACTAGAGAAATGAAAAATACAATGAACCAACTAGATCTGACAGTTTTTTACAGGACACTACCCAACAACCAGAGAATACACTTTCCTCACAAGTGCACATGGGACATTGTCCAGGATAGACCACAAATAAAGTATCAAAAGATTTTTTAAATAGATATCATATAGAGTAACTTTTCCAATTGCAAAAGTATGAAGTTAGAAATTAAAAACAGAAGAAAAATGGGAAAATTCACAAATTTCTGGAAATTAAACAGCACATCCTTAAACAACTAATGGATTAAAGAAAAAAATCACAAGGGAAATTAGAAAATATTTAGATATAAATGAAAACAAAAACATGACATACCAAAACTATAGGAAACAGAGAAAGCAGGGGAGGGGGGAATGTTTAGCTAAAAACACATTAAGAAAGAAGAACTCAAATCAACAGCCTAATTTTGTCACTTAAGGAACCACAAAAAAAAAAAAATTAAATCCAAATCTGAAAAAAAGAAGGAAATAAATATTAAGCAGAGAGAAATGAGAAATGGAGAAAATCAATAAAATCAAAAGTTGATTGTTTGAAAAGATCAACAAAATTGACAAGCCTCTAACCAAACGGATGAAGAAAAAAGAGAAAAGACTCAAATTACTAAAATCAGAAATGAAACTGGAGTGTTACTACCATTTCTACAGAAATAAAAAAATATTATAAAAGAGTACTATGAACAATTGCATGCCAAAACAAATTGAATAACCTAAATGCAATGGACAAACCTCTAGGAATACAAAACCTACCAAGATTAAATAATGAAGAAATAGAAAATCTAAACAAACACATACCTAGTAAGAAGATTGAATTAGTAACCAAAAATCTTCTGATCTCATAGCCTGGACCTCATAATCTCACTAGTGAATTCTATCAAACATTTACAGAGGAGTTAACCAATTTTACTCAAACTTTTCCACAAAATTAAAGAAGAAACACTTCTTGATTCATGCTATGAGAACAGTAATACCTTGATACCAAAACCAGAAAATGATACTACAAAAAAAAGAAAACTACAGACCTATCCCTTCTGAGCATTGAGTCTCAACAAAATACTATAAAACTGAATTCAGCAACATATTTAAAAAGTTATATACCGTATCCAAGTGGAATTTACTCTTGGATATGAAGACAGTTTAACATATGAAAATCGATGAATATAACAAACCATAATAATAAAATGAAGGGGAAAAATCCACGATCCTCTCAACTGATGTAGAAAAAGCACTTGACAAAATTCAACACCCTGTCATGATAAAAAGCCCTTAACAAATTAGAAATAGAAGGAAACTACTTCAACATAGTAAAAGCCATGTTTAAAAAATCATAGTGAATATTATAATCAAGGGTGAAAGACTGAAAGCTCTTCCTCTAAGATCATGAAAAAAAGATGCCTGCCTCCACCACTTCTATTAATGTAGTACTGAAGATTCCTCTAACCAGAGCAATTGGGCAAGAAAAATAAATAAAATGCATTCAAATTGAAAAAGAAGCAAAAATTATCTATATTCACAGAAGACATAATCTTGTATGTAAAAACTCTAAAGATTCTACAAAAATTTATTAGAACAAACACATTCAGCAAAGTAGCTGCATACAAAGATAACACACGAAAATCAGTTGCATTTCTATCTATGCATTCACAAAGAGTAATTCAGAAAAGAAACTATGAAAACTATTCCATTTACAATAGCATCAAAAGAATAAATACTTAGAAATTGACTTAATGAAAGAGGCAAAAGACATACAGTGAAAACTATAAAAAACATTGCTGAAAGAAATTAAGAAAGCTATAAGTAAATGGAAAGATATCCCATGTTCGTAGATTAGAAGTCTTAATATAGTTAAGATGCCAGTACAGCCTAATGTGATCTATACGTTCTATGTAATTTTTATCAAAATTCCAATGGTTTTTGCAGAAATAAAAAAATGCATGTGGAAACTCAAGGGACCTCGAATAGCCAAAACAACCTTGAAAAGAAAGAACAATATCAATGGACTCACAGTTCCTGATTTCAAAACTACTACAAAGCTATAATAATCAAAACTGTGTGATACTGACATAAAGACAGACATATAGATCAATGGAATAGAACAAAGTTCAGAAATAAATCCTCACATATATGATCAAATGATATTTGACAAGTATGCCAAGGCCATTAAATGAAAAAAAGGATAATCTTTTCAACAAATGGTGCTAGGATATCTGGATATCCACTTGCCAAAAAAAGAAAAAAAAAACTAGACCCTTAACTAATACCATTTTCAAAAATTAACACAAAATAGGCTGGGCACAATAGCTCATACCTATAATCCCAGAGTTTTGGGAGGCTGAGATGGCTGCTTGACCACAGGAGTTTGAAGTAGTGGTGAGCTATGATTGTGCCACTGCACCCCTGCCTAGGTGTCAAAGAGAGAGATCCTGTCTCTAAACAAAAACAAACACAAAAAAGGACACATACAAAAACACCAAAAATAACTCAAAATATATCAAAGACTTAAACATAATCTTGAAAACTATAAAACTCTTAGAAGAAAGCATAATGCTTCATGGCACTGGATTTGGCAATGACTTCTTGACTATGACGCTGAAGGCACAAACAATAAAAGAGAAAATGGAAAATTGGACTTCATAAACATTTGTGCATCAAAGGATACTATTGAATAAAGAGAGAACAACTTGCAGTATTGAAGAAAATATTTGTGAATTGTATATCTAATAAGGGCTTAGTAGACAGAATATATAGAGAACTCCTAAAACTCAACAATGAAAAACAATCCAATTCAAAATTAGCAAAAGACTTGAATAGACATTTCTCCAAAGACGAAATACAAGTGACCAATAAGCACATAAAAAGACACTCAATATGACTGATCTTAGGGAAATACAAATCAAAACCACAAAGAGATACCATTTCACACTCATTAGGACAGTTACTAACAAACACACACACACACACACACACACACACACACACACACATACACACACAGAAAATAACAAGTGTTGGTGAGGATGTAGAGAAATTGGAGCCCCAAAGTGCTTTTGACCAAAATGTAAAATGGTACAGCTGCTGTGAAAAACAATACAGTGGTGCCTCAAAAAAATTAAAATAGAATTAATTACTATGTGATCTGGCAATTCAACATCTAGGTACACAACTACAAAAATTAAAAGCAAAGAGATATTTGTAAACCCACATTCATAGCAGCATTATTCACAGTAGCTACTCAGTTGTCCATTAACTGATGGATGGATAAGTATAATGTGATAATATCCATGTGATGAAATATTATTAAACTTTTAAAAGGAAGGAAATTCTGACCTACATACACATGAGCGAAACTTGAGGATATTATACTAAGCAAAATAAATCAATCATAAAAAGAAAAATAATGTATGATTCCATTTATGTGAGGTACTTAAAGTAGTCAAAATCCCAGAGAAAGTAAAATGGTAGTTGCCAGGGGCTGGGAAGGGAGAAATGGGGAGTCAATGTTCAATGGGCAGAGAGTTTCATTTTTGCAAGGTGGAAAGAGTTCTGGAGAGGGGTGGTCATGATGGCTGCACAGCAATATGAATGTACTTAATAATCTGAATCGTATGCTTAAAAATGTTAAAATGGTAAATTCTGTATGTTATTTTACCATAATATTTTTTTTAAAAAAAGCAAGCAGGCAAAACATGAAAGGCCCCTACTACATTTCAGCAATATTTAAAATCATGCAATATCAATCTAGTACTTTCCAATGTTTGGCTAAGTTGAGTGATAAATCTTTAGAACGCCCATATGAGAGGTGATAAAACTGAAACCAAACAAACCACGCGCTACTGGAGGAAACTGGTTCTTCTCATGGTGGTGAAAATGGCTGAAACGATGCACTGAAAACAATATGGCTACAAACTAATACATAGTAATCTGTCACAGAATATTGTTGGGAGATATAAAAGAATATATCACTGTAAAATGGAACCCATTAGAATTAGCACAAGTTAAGTGGTTTGAGAGGTTCACTTTTCTGTTAGAGGAAAACTCAGATGTTGCCAGCATGCTTCACCTGACAGTTTGTGGTGCTGTTTCAGCAATGAACACAGAAAGGACTACTTTGTGTGCCTGTGTGACCCTTTAAGGAAAGGTGTCCAGTAGAAGAATTCAATAACAAATACAATGGGGAATGACTTTCATTTTTTTTAAAAAAATGTTTCTGTTAACATGTGTGTTACATGTGTTAGCGTAACTCCTGATAGTGCGAGAGCTTTGATGGAAATAAACAAACACATTTGGGGAAAAAAAGTTACAAAGATAAATGCCTGTGGTGGAATTTATAAAAATATGTTTTAGTGAGATGAGATGTGATCACAAAATTCTTGGGAACCTGTGGTGAACTAAATTAGTGGTCTCAATTCTTCATTCTCCTGCTATAAAATTACACCTCCATACCCTTGACATCAATTCATGGTGGACAGTGTTCTTAAAACCCTTGACTTTAGTCTAAGTGTGTGACTCATTTTGGCCAATAAGATACTAGAGATTGTAGCATGAGCAGAGCTTGAAATGTGCTTGTCATTGTGGCTTTCCTCTGCTCACTTCTACCATTGGTATGAGAAAAACATTCCCTGGGTACTTGTGTCCATTAGACTGGTTTCTGGAATAAAATGCATGGAGCAGTCCTGCCACCCCGCGTCAATTTCAATCACCCATAGGCAGAAACAGAAGCATGCAGTAAGTTAACATGGTATCCCACATACAATGTGACTATCTCAAGGTAAAATCATTGTCAAACTTAAAGATTAATGTATTTTTCCTTTACAAAAAACATAAACACTACTAATCTGCTGACCTTTTTTGTAATGTCAAGTAAATGTCACTAGAATGCTAACTAGCAGATATTTTTGAAACAAGCAAAAACATTTAATCAATCTCTTCAAGGTAAAGTTGATTTTTCACAATGAGTAAAAAGACATCATTTTTAAAATTGCATTT
Organism: Carlito syrichta; assembly: GCF_000164805.1. NCBI lineage: Eukaryota > Metazoa > Chordata > Mammalia > Primates > Tarsiidae > Carlito > Carlito syrichta. Next base: position 49,686 of record NW_007246025.1, read on the forward strand.
ATGCTATGGAGGAATAATTTTGAAAACCGGTGTTGGACGTTTTCCACAATTATTTTGTGATGCTGCTTCAAACTATTTTTTATTTGTCACCTGGAAAAACAGTCATCTTTATGCACTTGAAAAATTTGGACACTATTTTCAACACTTCAAAATTCTCTGTTGAACTTAAGATCAGTATAGTTTACTGTGCAAGTTATCACTTCATAAAAGATATTTTTTTCCAAACAAAAAAATGTCAGTGAGTTTTCGACGCATTACTTAAAAATATGAATATGGAATGCCTTACAGTTAGTTTGCAAGAACAGTGATTGACATTAGGGAAGATGGAAATTTCCTTGCTGAATTTCAATAACAACACTTGCATAATTGTTGGGTGGGAGTGAAAAATGAGCTTCGTGATTTGGTAAGCAAAGCAAATGATATACTCCTTCTAGTTGGATCTGTGTATCTTTGGGAGATATCTTTTTCAGCTGTGACAGACATAAAATCAAATATCAAAATAAGCTGAAATTAGAACCAGATCTTTTAATTGACATAATACAAAATATTAGGTCAAGATTTTTAAATAGAAAAGCATATTCTATCACTTTGCTGCCATTAAAGTATTACTATTACTATTAATAATATAAAATAATAGATATAGTAGTATTTTGCATACAAAGGATTTAAGTATCATAAATAATAAAAAACTATTTTAAAATTTTTATTTTAAAATTTAAAAATCTATATTTTTTAAAAATCTATATTTTTGCACAATTTCATAATATACATATTAATGGTACATATAAGCAATTTACAAACAAGTGAGTATACTTGAATCCAATGTAAATCCTCAAAAAGATATTACTGACAGGAATGGCACATAAGAAAAGTTTTAAGACCACTCACCTAAAAAGATGCCTATTTTTCTTACATCTGTGTGCTCACACTTATACCCTTCTCTTTCACATCTTTCATTCCCTTTGGTGACCTCTTTTTTCCTGTTCAAATATGCACAGCTTTGCCCTGTCTGAAATTAAACACACCGAGGCATTCTTACTTGATTCTGTAACCTCCTCCAGCTGAGATTCTATTTCTCTCCTTTTTTATTGTCAAATTTCTGGACCAAGTAGTCATCAGTGGCACTTGTGTCACTTGAGTAATTGCACCTCCCTTGCTTTTGGTCCTCACCACCATCCCCAACATACACACACATGCTCAGACCCTGTTCCTAAGACCCTACAATATGAAGGCATGGCTCTGAAACTGATAGATTGAAAGTCCCCACAGATCTTAATGGCAAATATAAAATTCTTTCCTTGTTCCTCTTTGCCCTAGTCTAATTAATTGCTCTTTTGTGTTACTTCTTAAAAACGCAAAGAAAATCTCTGGTTTCAACTGTATTACTACAGAAAATCTAGTTTCTTGCCAGATATAGCTGAAGATTACCAGGTGAGAGATGCTTGCTACAAGAGACTTATGCCTGATTGTTCTGTCGGGTTCCTCTTGCCATCCTGGTGCTCTTGCCCAAGTGAAGGCACAACCCCTTTCTTCAATCTCCATGACCCTGATAACACAAGCTTATTGTGAAAAATTATCGTATATGGCAAGAAGAATTAAACATGGTATCAGTCATAAATCAGATGCCACAAATCCTCACTGGCTGTGCCCTTTCATGGTAGGCATGGGTGCACATGGGACTGGGTGGGGTATTTGATATTGGCTGTCTACCTCCTGAGCCCTAGGCTAGCCATCATGTTGCAGAGGGCCCACTCCTCAAATATATATATATATGTATATGTATATGTATATGGTTGGGAGTCTCACTCCATCACCCAGGTTGGAATGCTATGGCATGATTGCGGTTTACTGCAGCCTCAAACTCTTTGGCTCAAGTGATCCTCCCACCTCAGCCCCTGGAGTAGCTGGAACTACAGGCCCATCCCACCACGCCCGGCTAAATTTCTTGACTTTTTCTAGAGATGAGGCCTCGCAATGTTGCCTAGGCTGGTCTTGAACTCCTGGGCTCTAGCAATTCTCTCACCTCAGCACCCCGTGTTCTTGGATTGCAAGCATGAACCACGGTGACCAGCCTCCTCCAGCATATTGAAGACCCCTCTTGTGTTCTCTCCCAAATTCCAACACCCCATGCAAAGGAAACTAATCTTCCAAAAATCTCACACAATCTCTGTCCCCAAGGAAGATTAGGTTTTACTTTTGACTGTATAAAACAGTTTCGCTCAATAGTTTTCAAACCTGGCTACACATTAAAGTCACCTGTGGAGCTTTAAAAAAATTCCAGTGATTGGACTATACCAGTGGAGTACCTAATTCTCATGTTCTGAATTGGTGCCAGGGTATGGCTTATATTTTTGAGGATGTGATTTAATATACAGCCAGAGTAAAGCTGCCCCAGCTTCCTTGCTCATTATTTTAGCTTCTCAATTCCCATATAAGAGATTGTATTCTTGTCCACAGCTAAAGGCCTAATTATTCCTTTCTCCCATCAAAAGGGAGTAACAAGCGGAAGCTTTGAAATTATTCATTTTCCTTAAAGGCTGCAAAGACCCCAGATCAAATTTGTAGGCTGGGCTCAAGGCCAAGTGCTCACGTTTTTTCTATATGGGAAGTTTTTCCTAACCAATGGGGAAATGAGTTCTTATATGGGTCTGGGATTGGGGGGTTGGGTTGAGTCTTATCTCTCTTTTCTAGAACAAACCTAGGAGGTTGTGATTTTTAAAAGGCTTATTTTTTCCTGATTCACTACAACAAACATTGTCAGCTCTTCATTTTCATTGAAATTTTATCCTAACTTGATCAGAATGATGTTCAATATGCCAAATCTCCCTCCTCATCTCTGTTTGGTTCATCATCACCTCTTTTTTCCTCTTGTAGGTCCTCCATAAGGCTCCGAGATTGGCTCTCAACTTAAATTTCTCTCCATACTTCCTAAAGTAGGAAATTCATGGTAATATCACCAGCAATTACATCCAACCTCTAAGCGTGCTCAGTGCTGGGGATACCATGGAGAGTTTAAATCAACATGGGCTTCAGTCTCATAGGGCTTATACTCTAGCAGGGGGGAGCCAACTCATTCAAAAAAGGCAATTATATAAATTCAAGTTGCCTTTCCTTTAAAAGGGAGGATTGACAGATTTCTATAAGAGTATATTAAAAAGGGGTGTGCTTATTTTGGGAGATTAGGGAAGCTCTGACATTTGAGTTGGGGTCTGAAGGATGAATAGATGAAGCTAGCATGTGTAATGGCCTTGGACCTCCTCAGCTGGTTTGTGAATTTGAAGCGACACATTGGGTCCCGAACTTTTGTCATACCCACTCTTCAGTGTCAGGTTTCAGAAGCTCAGCAAATGTCTATTTGTGTAAGATTTATTCCAAATAGCAAAACATTTCTGAGGGACTATCTGTTCCTGCCCATTCAGCACTTCTCCTTTAAGTAGAGGAACAGATCCTCCCCCTCCAGTGGAATAATACCTCCCATCCCCATCCCTCAGCCATCCCCTGCAGTCTTGAAGATTGGTTCCAGGATGGAAAAGTGACCAGGCTAAGCCACACATGCCCTTTCTTTGGGATTTTCCTATTTGGAGTTGAAGGAACAAGGAGATAAAAAATGTGAAACCACAGTTGCTGGTGGCTCTCTTCTCTACCACATGAGAAATGCTATCTCCAACAGATGAGAATAATCAAAGACGGACCAGGAGATATGACATAGAGAGGAGGTGGAGTTCTGGAGTATTAGGGCCCAGTTCCAATTCCAGATGTCCCTAGAGTCACCATGATTCCTGAAAGACCCGCTTTAATTTTGTGAACTCTCCTAGTTAGTTCAAATTCTACATTTTTTGCCTGACAGAGTCCTACTGACAGAGACCTGACTAACTCAGCTCAACTCCTATTCACAGACTGATATTTAGTGGTCTCATTCGTGCTTAGTTAATAGCAAAACGGGTCTCCATGACTTATTATAGGTAAAATCAACAAATGATATGGCACTGGAGCGATAGAGATGAAAAAGAAGTAGGTACTACCGTTATGACACGATAGGGGAAATGTCCCACAAATACATACAATACAACAGGACAAGGACAATGACAAAAGTATCTACAGGATACAGTAACCTACAATTGCATTATAATTCCTATTTCATCTTCATTTAAAATGTATGGAAAACTAGTACTCAAATGGCATTTGTCACTGTCCTTTCACTACTCTAGGTGTGCAGGTAGAAAACATTTGAAAATGTAATGACATTTAAAGAAAACTTACAATTGACCTTTTTAGTCAATTGTATGCCCATGGTGATGGTTAATTGTAGGTGTCAACTTGACTGGATTAAGGGAGATAGAAAGTAAGGCATTATTTCTGGGTATGTCAGTAAGAGTGTTTCCTAAAAAGATTGGCATCTGAATCAGTGAACTGAGTAAGATCCTCCCTCACCCAGTATAGGCGAGCGCCATCCGATCTGCTCATAGAGCAAAAGGGCAGAGGAAAGGTGAATTCTCCTCTCTTCTGGAGCTGGGACACATTAGAATTGCAGGCTCTCTGATCTTTGGACTACACTCTGAGGCTTGCACCATAGGCCCCTCCAGCGTTCTCAGGGCTTTGACCTTGGACTGAGATTTATACTATCAGTTTCCCTAGTTCTGGGACTTTCAGGTTTGGAATGAGCCACACTACCAGCTTCCCTCATTCTCCAGCTTGCAGACAGCTTATCATGGGATTTTTCTGCCTCTGTGATCACATGAACCAATTCCTCTCATAACTCTTCTCTCATGTATAGATAAAAAATATATAAATATGCATATATAAATTATAAAAAGCTATACATTCATTACTTGATGATGGAAATATATTCTGAGAAATGCATCACCAGGTAATTTTGTTACACAAACCTAGATGGCGTAACCTACTACATACCTGAACTGTGTGGCATAGCCCATTACTCCTAGGCTACAAATCTGTACCACATGTTACTGTACTGAATATCATGGACAATCGTAATGCAATGGTAAAGTATTTGTGTATCTCAACATAAAAATATACAGTAAAAATATGGTATAAAAGATTTTTTAAATGGTACACCTGAGTAAGGCAATCCTATTGTAATATTAAGGGGCTATTGTCATATATGCGCCTATCATTAGCCAAAACATTGTTATGTCATGCGTGTGTGTGTGTGTGTGTGTGTGTGTGTGTGTGTGTGTGTGTCCTATTGGTTCTTTTTGGAGAGCCCTGGCTAATACAACCATGCATAATTTTAAATCAGGCAGCCAATTAGCATACCTTTTTATTTGTTGCAGAGTAAGGAATTACTTTAGAACAGGAAGCTTTGGGAAACATATTTGCTATAGACTGAATGTTTGTGTCCCCCCAAATTCATGTACTGATACCTGTTTCCAATGTGATGGTATCAGGAGATGGGTCCTTTGGGAAATGATGAGGAAAGGGCATTGGAGCCCTCATAAACTCGATTAGTGTCCTTATCAAAGAGGCCCCAATGAGATTCCTCCTTCTTGAGATCTTAGACTTTCCAGACTCTAGAATTGAGAATTTTCTGTTATTTATAAGCTACCTAATTTTTGGTGTTTTGTTATGGCAGCAAGAAAAGATAAAGACAACATCATGGGGGACTGAAGATGGCGATGGCATAGGTGGATCCGTGAGACTCTCTGAACGTGAGTTCCCAAAAACACTCTTACCTTTCTTTCTGCAGTCCCCTGCCCACTGCCATCTGCACTGGTACGAGGCCCGTGAATTTTGGTCCCATGCAGGGCCAGATATTGTGGCCCAGCTGCCGCTGCTCCACTATATATGTGATTCCTGCTGGCTGGGGAATCCTGAATCCCGGATCTCCGCTCCCTCCCTGGCTACATCATCATGACCAGCACCCAGCACCAAGCTGCCAGTCACCCAGGGAGGCTCTGGGCCTCCGCTCCTCAGAAATACCAGTCCCACTTCTGGCTGAAGTGCCCTGTGAGGGACCCAGGGCCACCACCTGCCCTTTGGAGCTTTGGAGATCTGGAACCTCGGGCCTACCCTGGCTGAGGCACTCAGTGTGCCACCTCAAGCCTGTGTAAGGGAGCAGAACCCCAAGCTTGCGTAAGGTGCTTATCGGAGGCTCCCAGCTCCAGAGGAGGGAACACCCAACCCTCTCCTCCACCCCAGCCTACTGGTGGCACCCCGGATTCAGTGCCCAGCTGTGCAGCTAGTCCTGCCTAGAGACCCACATGAGCATCTCTAAAAGTGAAAGTAAAACTACCACCTCTGCCATTTTCAAGGCAGACTTGCATTGCCCCGCCCACCTGTCAGAGTCCCCACCTTGGTTCCCATGGTGACATCATTAAACAGGAGACAAAGCCCCTCCCCTATGCTGAACAGAGACAACTAAGAGTTACAGACCTCCGAGGCAACAGGCTAACTGCCTACAACAAGAATAGAGGGGAGAGGCAGGAGATCAGAGCTCAAAGGACTTTAGCCACTACAGGATGAGAGAAAAATCTACACAAATGAAGAAAAACAAAAAGAAGAATATGAGTATCTCCCAGACTCCTGGGAGGGCAGACACTGAGAAAACTGACTTCAGAATGCAAACAATGAAGAGCTCCCAGAATGACTGGTCTCAAAATACAAACCTAGACATCAAGACATTAATGGAGAGATTAAAAAGAATTGAGAAGACTCAAGAAGAAACTAGAAAGGAGCTGATATTTGAGATAACAGTAATAAAGAATACTGTTAATGAAATAAATAACAAACTGATAAGCATGGAAAGCAGAATTACCCAAGCAGAAGAAAGAATCTCAGAGCTTGAGGACCAAAATATAGAAATAACCCAAACTCTCAAAAGCACAGAAAACAAGCTCAAAAAGACAGAAAAAAACCTTCAAGAGATGAGCGATTACCTCAAGAGGCCTAACCTAAGAGTAATTGGCCTTCCTGAGGCAGAAAGAGAGACAGAAACCACACTGGAAAAAACCTTCCATGAGATAATTCAAGAAAACTTCCCTTATCTAATCAATGATGCAAAAACTCAAACACAAGAGATTCAGAGAACCCCTGCAAGACAACAAATGAGAAAACCAACTCCTAGACACATAATAATTTGCATGAACAAAGTAGGCATAAAAGAAAAAATCCTAAAGGCAGCAAGAGAAAAAGGCCAGATCACCTACCATGGAAAACCAATTAGAATAGCAGCAGATTTATCTACAGAAACCCTGCAGGCTAGGAGAGCTTGGAGCCCTATCTTCAAAGTCCTAAAAGATAAACAATTTCTACCAAGAATAACCTACCCAGCCAGATTAGGCTTCATCAGCAAGGGAGAATTAAAATCTTTCCCAGATATCCAATCCCTAAGAACTTACACTGCCACCAAACCACCTCTACATGAAACACTTAAGAAAGTACTAAACACAGAAGAAAAGGGGAAAAAAAGAGCAACGTTCTTCACAAGAGTACAGGAAAAAGAATAAAATACACATGAACCAAACCCCAAAACAAAAGAAAGACAATAAACCAAGTGGAAGAACAGCTCTAAAAAGAACTCTATGATAGGGACAAACTCTCACATTTCAATAATTAGCCTGAATGTGAATGGACTAAATGCACCACTGAAAAGACATAGAATGGGAAAATGGATAAAATATCACAAGGCAACAATATACTGCCTTCAAGAGACCCATCTCACTAGAAAGAACATGCAGACTCAAAGTAAGAGGATGGGAAACAAATTTTCAGGCGAATGGAACACAAAAGAAAGGAGGATTTGCAATCCTAATTTCAGACAAAATACCATTTAAGCTATCCAAAATTTAAAAAGATACAGAGGGCCACTACATAATGATAAAAGGTTCACTCCATCAACAAGAAATATCTATCCTAAACATCAACAAGAAATATCTATCTATGCACCCAACATAGGTGCGCCAACTTTCATAAAGCAACTCCTAGGAAAACTAAAGAAAGATACTGACTCTAACACCATCATAACTGGGGACTTTAATACCCCACTCACAACCCTTGACAGATCATCGGGACAAAAAAATAAGCAATGAGATCCAGAACCTCAATGTGACTCTGGACCAAATGGGCTTAATTGATACCTACAGAACACTCCATCCAAAGACCACAGAATACACATTCTACTCATCACTGCATGGAACATATTCCAAGATCAACCACATAATTGGCCATAAGTCAAGCATAAGCAAATTTAAAAGGACCGAAATTCTACCATGCATCTTCTAAGACCGCAGTGGAATAAAAATAAACATTAACACCAACAAGGGACCCCCAAAACCCACAAAGACATGGTCACTAAACAACATGATACTAAACAACTCCTGGATCAATGATGAAATCAAAATAGAGATCAAAAGATACCTGGAAACAAATGAAAATGAAGAAACATCTTACCAAAATTTCTGGGATGCCTTAAAAGCTATAGTAAGAGGGGAATTTATATCTCTACAAACACACATGAAGAAAATGGAAGGAGCACAAATTAATAGCCTAATAAGCCACCTAAGGAAGCTGGAAAAGCAAGACCACAAAAACCCTAATTTCAGCAGAAGAATAGAGATCACCAAAATAGAAGCCCAAATCTAGGACATAGAAGACAAAAAGACAATACAAAAAATCAATGAAACAAAAAGCTGGTTGTTCGAAAGGATAAACAAGATCGATGGTCCCCTAGCTAGACTGACCAAGAAAAAGAGAGAAAAAACCCAAATAAGCACAATCAGAAACACAAAAGATGAAGTCACATCTGACCCTGAAGAAATACAAAAGATCCTCAGAGACTACTGTGTACTTGTATGGAAACAAACTTGAAAACCTCAAGGAAATGGAGGACTTTCTGTCATCACACAACCTACCTAGGTTGAAGCAAGAAGAAATTGAGACCCTAAATAGACCAATAACAATCAAATAAATTGATGTAATAAGAAAACTACTTACAAAAAAAAAAAGCCCTGGACCAGATGGCTTTCCAGCAGAATTCTACAAGACATTTAAGGAGGAACTGATTCCAATCCTACTGAAGCTATTTCAGGTGATTGAGAAAGATGGAACCCTCCCCAAATCATTTTATGAAGCTAACATCACATTGATACCCAAGCCAGGTAAAGATTCAACAAAAAAAGAGAACTTCAGGCCAATATCTTTGAAGAACAGAGATGCTAAAATTCTCAACAAGATCCTAGCAAACTGGATTCAACAACACATATCAAGAATCATCCATTATGACCAAGTAGGCTTCATCCCTGGGACGCAAGTCTGGTTCAACATTTGTAAAACAATAAATGTAATTAAATACATCAACAGATGTCAAAACAAAAACCACATGATTATATCATTAGATGCAGAAAAAGCTTTTGATAAAATCCAGCACCCCTTCTTGATAAAAACCCTCGAACATACCTCAAAGTAGTAAAATCCATCTATGAGAAACTCACAGCCAGCATACTCCTAAATGGACAAAAATTGGAACCATTTCCCCTGAAAATGGGAACAAGACAAGGATGCCCACTCTCACCCCTCCTGTTCAATATAGTATTAGAAGTCCTGGCTAGAGTAATTAGAGAAGAGAAGGCAATCGGGGTATCCAAATAGGAAAAGAGGAAGTCAAATTATCTCTCTTTGCAGATGACATGATCGTGTACCTTGAAAACCCAAGAGAATCTGTCAAAAACCTCCTTACACTGATAAAGGCCTTCGGCAAAGTCTCAGGATATAAAATAAATGTGCAAAAGAAAATCGCATTTCTTTACACCAATAATAAACAAACAGAAACCCAAATAAGAAGCACATTCCATTCACAATAGTCACAGAAAAGTGAAATACCTTGGCATCTTCCTAATCAGAGATGTGAAAGACCTTTACAATGAAAATTACAAAACTCTGCTCAAAGAAATCAAAGATGACACAAACAAGTGGAAAAATATCCCATGCTCATGGATTGGAAGAATCAACATTGTGAAGATGTCCATCTTACCTAAGGCAATCTACAGATTCAATGCAATACCTATCAAATTACCAGCAACATTCTTCTCAGACCTAGAAAAAACAACACAGGAATTCATATGGAAACACAGACGACCAAGAATAGCCAGAACAATCCTCAGCAAACAAAACAAAGCAGGTGGTATCACATTACCAGACTTCAAACTTTACTATAAAGCTACAATCATCAAAATAGCTTGGTATTGGTATAGGAACAGGCATATAGATCAATGGAATAGAATTGAGATTCCAGAAGCAAAACCTCAATTTCTCAACCAACTCATCTTCAACAAACCGTCCACCACCTATCACTGGGGAGAGGAGAACCTATTCAGTAAATGGTGCTGGGAAAACTGGCTGACCACATGCAGAAGATTGAAACAGGACCCCTATCTATCCCCATACACAAAAATTAACTCCAAATGGATAAGAGACCTAAATGTAAAACCTCAAACCATAAGAACCTTAGAAAATGAAGGACATACCCTCATGGAAATCGGAACTGGCATCCAATTCCTGAACAAAACCCGAAACCCACAGGCCATAAGGGATAAGACAGACAAGTGGG